>NC_060954.1:25704559-25746485 GCF_022045245.1 Lucilia cuprina
TTGTATGGGGGCTATGTGAAATCGTTGACCGATTTTGCCCATTTTCAATACCAAACATTTCTGATCAATAAAATATGTTTTGGGAAAATTTCATCTCAATATCTCTTATTTTGTGGACGCTATCGTGCCAACAACAGACAAAGGGACAGACGGACGGACATAGCTAGATCGTCTTAGAATCTTACGAGGTCCCAGAATATATATACTTTATGGGGTCTTAGAGCAATATTACGATGTGTTACACACGGAATGACAAAATCAATATACCCCCCATCTTTTTTGATGGTGGGTATAAAAACACACATTATGCTACATATTATATGCCAAATTAAAGTGCAATCATAATGCTTTAAAATGATGCATAAATAATTGTCATAGCATGAAAACTGTCAAAGTTATTTGTCACCATATCGGAACCTCAGATTATAGCGTTTTTAAACTTGGAAAAAATAATTGTACAGATCTATCTTATTGGTTATTTTCGTAAAATACATTATGCAATAAATTATGCACCAAAACAAATGGCAATTTTAATACTTTAAAATGGTGCATAAACGACTGTCTCGAAAACTGTCAAAGTTATTTGCAAACATATCGGAACCTCAAATTGCAGCGTTTTTAAACCTGGGAAAATAATTGTACCGACACATCAAATTGACCATTTTTTAGACGAACACATTATGCCACAAATGATATTCCAAATTAAAGTGCAATCATAGTGCTTTAAAATGATGCAAAAATGACTGCCCTAGCATTAAAACTGTCAATGCTTTTTTAAACGCAGAACAAAAGTTCTACAGATCGACCAATTTGACCATTTTTTAGACGAACACATTATGCCACAAATGATATACCAAATTAAAGTGCAATCAAAGTTATTTGCACCCATATCGGAACCTCAAATTACCGCCTTTTTAAACCTGGGAAAATAATTGTACCGATCTATCCAATTGGTCTATTTATAAAAATACTTTATTATATATACAAAAACAAATGGCAATTTTAATACTTTAAAATGGTGCATAAACGACTGTCTCGAAAACTGTCAAAGTTATTTGCAAACATATCGGAACCTCAAATTGCAGCGTTTTTAAACCAGGGAAAATAATTGTACCGACACATCAAATTGACAATTTTTTAGACGAACACATTATGCCACAAATGATATACCAAATTAAAGTGCATGCATAGTGCTTTAAAATGATGCACAAATGACTGCCCTAGCATTAAAACTGTCAATGCTTTTTTAAACGCAGAACAATAATTCTACCGATCCATTAATTTGACCATTTTTTAGATAAACACATTATGCCACAAATTAAAGTGCAATAATAATGCTTTAAAATGATGCATAAATGACTGCCCTAGTATGAAAACTGTCAGAGTTATTCGCAACAATATCGGAACCTCAAATTACATCTTTTTTAAACGCAGAACAATAATTCTACAGATCGATCAATTTGGCCATTTTGTAGACAAACGCATTATGCCTCAAATGATATACCAAATTAAAGTGCAATCATAATGCCGTAAAATGTCCTAGCTCAAAAACTGTCAAAGTTATTTGCATCCATATAGGAACCTCATATTGCAGCCTTTTTAAACATAGAACAATAATTCTACCGATCCATCATATTTACAATTTGTAAAAACACACATTATGCCACAAATTATATAACAAATTAAAGACACATTATGCTGCAATTATAATGCTCTAAAATGATGCATAAACGATTGTCATAGCATGAAAACTGTCAATGTTATTCGCAACCATATCAGAACCTCAAATTAAAGATTTTTTAAACACAGAATAATAATTCTACCGATCCATCAATTTGACCATTTTTTAGACAAACACATTATGCCACAAATTATATAACAAATTAAAGTGCAATCATAATGCTTTAAAATGATGAATAAATAACTGTCATAGTATAAAAACTGCCAAAGTTATGTGCAACCATATCGAAACCTCAAATTACAGCTTTTTTAAACATAGACAACAATTCTACCGATCCATTAAATTTACAATTTGTAAAAACACGCATTATGCTACACATGATATACCAAATTAAAGTGCAATCATAATGCTTTAAAATGATGCATAAATCATTGTCATAGCATGAAAACTGTCAAAGTTATTTGCAACCATATCGGAACCTCAAATTACAGCCTTTTTAAACTTGGGAAAATAATTGTACCGATCTATCTTATTGGATATTTTCTTAAAAGATATTGCAATAAATTATATACTAAAACAAATGGTAATTTTAATGCTTTAAAATGGTGAATAAACGACTGTCCTAGCTCGAAACTGTCAAAATTATTTGCAAACATATCGGAACCTCAAATTACAGCGTTTTTAAACCTGGGAAAATAATTGTACCGACCCATCAAGTTGACCATTTTTTATACTAACACATTATGCTGCAAATGATTTACCAAATTAAAGTTCAATCATAATGCTTTAAAACGTAGAATAAATGACTGCCCTAGCATGAAAACTGTCAAAGTTATTCGCAACCATATCGGAACCTCATATTACAGCTTTTTTAAACGCAGAACAATAATTCTGCAAATCGATCAATTTGACCATTTTTAGACAAACACATTATGCCACAAATGATATACCAAATTAAAGTGCAATCATAATGCCTTAACATGTCCTAGCTTTTTTAAACCTGGGGAAATAATTGTACCGATCTATCCAATTGGCCTATTTCTAAAAATACATTATGGAATAAATTATATACCAAATTAAAGTGCAATCATAATGCTTTAAAATAGTGCATAAGCTACTGTCCTAGCTAGAAAATTGCCAAAGTTATTCACACATAGAACAACAATTCTACCGAATCATCAAATTTACAATTTTTTAGAAGAACACATTATGATATACCAAATGAATGTGCAATTATAATGCCCAAAAATGATGCATAAATGATTGTCATAGCATGAAAACTGTCAATGTTATTCGCAACCATATCGGAACCGCAAATTAAAGCTTTTTTAAACACAAAACAATAATTCTACCGATCTATCTATTTGACCATTTTTTAGAAAAAAAACACATTATGCCACAAATGATATAACAAATTAAAGTGCAATCATAATGCTTTAAAATGATGCATAAATGACTCTCATAGCACAAAAACTGTCAAAGTTATTTGCAACTAAATCGTAATCTCAAATTACCGCCTTTTTAAACCTGGGAAAATAATTGTACCTATCTATCCAATTGGCTAATTTCTAAAAATACATAAATTATATACCAAAACACATGGCAGTTTTAATGCTTTAAAATGGTGCATAAACGACTGTACTACCTCGAAAACTGTAAAAGTTATTTGCAACCATATCGGAACCTCAAATTACAGCTTTTTTAAATATAGAACAACTATTCTAGCGATCCATAAAATCTACAATTTGTCAAAACACACAATATGCTACAAATTAAAGTGCAATCATAATGCTTTAAAATGATGCAAAAATGACTGCCCTAGTATGAAAACTGTCAAAGTGATTCGCAGCCATATCGGAACCTCATATAACAGCTTTTTTAAACATATAATAATAATTCTACCGATCAATCAAATTTACAATTCGTAAAAACACATTATGCTACATATGATATACCATATTAAAGTGCAGTCATAATACTGTCAAAGTTATTTTCAACCATATCGGAACCTCAAGTTACCGCGTTTCTAAACCTTGGAAAATAATTGTACCGATCTAACTTATTGGCCATTTTCTTAAAATACATTATGCAATAAGTTATAAAAAAAACATATGGCAATTTTAATGCTTTAAAATAGTGCATAAACGACTGTCCAAGCTCGAAAACTGCCAAAGTTATTTGCAACCATATCGGAACCTCATATAACAGCTTTTTTAAACATAGAACAATAATTCTACCGATCAATCAAATTTACAATTTGTAAAAAGCATATACCATATTAATGATTGTCATAGCATGAAAACTGTCAATGTTTTTCGCAATGTCAATGTTATTTCAAACATAGAACAATAATTCCCGATCCATCAATTTGACCATTTTTTAGACAAACACATTATGCCACAAATGATAGAACAAATTAAAGTTATATTAATTATATACCAAAACAAATGGCAATTTTAATGCTATAAAATAGACTGTCCTAGCTCGAAAACAGCCAAAGTTATTTGCAACCATATCGGAACCTCAAATTACAGCTTTTTTAAACATAGAACAATAATTCTACCGACCCATGAAATTGACCATTTTATAGACGAACACATTATGCTTCAAATGATAAACCAAATTAAAGTTCAATCATAATGCTTTAAAATGATGCATAAATGACTGTCATAGTATGCGAACTGTTAATGTTATTTGCAACCATATCGGAACCTCAAATTACCGCCTTTTTAAACTGTGGAAAATAATTGTACCGATATATCTTATTGGTTATTTTCTTAAAATATATTATGCAATAAATTATATACCAAAACAATGGCAATGCTTTAAAATGGTGCATAATCGACTGGCCTAGCTTTAAGAACTATCAAAGTTATTTGCAACCATATCGAAACCTCAAATTACCGCGTTTTTACACATAGAACAATAATTCTACCGACCCATGAAATGACCATTTTATAGACGAACACATTATTTCCTCAAATGATAAACCAAATTAAAGTTCAATCATAATGCTTTAAAATGATGCATAAATGACTGCCCTAACATGAAAACTGTCAAAGCTTTTTTAAACGCAGAACAATAATTCTACAGATCGATCAGTTTGACCATTTTTAGGCAAACACATTATGCCACAAGTGATATACCAAATTAAAGTGCAATCATAATGCTTTAAAACAGTGCATAAGCGACTGTCCCAGCTAGAAAACTGCCAAAGTTATTTACAGCAATATCGGAACCTCAAATTACCGCGTTTTTACACATAGAACAACAATTCTACCGATCCATCAAATTTATAATTTTTTAGAAGAACACATTATGCTGCAATTATAATGCTCTAAAATGATGCATAAACGATTGTCATAGCATGAAAACTGTCAATGTTATTCGCAACCATATCAGAACCTCAAATTAAAGATTTTTTAAACACAGAACAATAATTCTACCGATCCATCAATTTGACCATTTTTTAGACAAACACATTATGCCACAAATTATATAACAAATTAAAGTGCAATCATAATGCTTTAAAATGATGAATAAATAACTGTCATAGTATAAAAACTGCCAAAGTTATGTGCAACCATATCGAAACCTCAAATTACAGCTTTTTTAAACATAGACAACAATTCTACCGATCCATTAAATTTACAATTTGTAAAAACACACATTATGCTACACATGATATACCAAATTAAAGTGCATAATAATGCTTTAAAATGATGCATAAATCATTGTCATAGCATGAAAACTGTCAAAGTTATTTGCAACCATATCGGAACCTCAAATTACAGCCTTTTTAAACTTGGGAAAATAATTGTACCGATCTATCTTATTGGATATTTTCTTAAAAGACATTGCAATAAATTATATACTAAAACAAATGGTAATTTTAATGCTTTAAAATGGTGAATAAACGACTGTCCTAGCTCGAAACTGTCAAAATTATTTGCAAACATATCGGAACCTCAAATTACAGCGTTTTTAAACCTGGGAAAATAATTGTACCGACCCATCAAGATGACCATTTTTTATACTAACACATTATGCTGCAAATGATTTACCAAATTAAAGTTCAATCATAATGCTTTAAAACGATGAATAAATGACTGCCCTAGCATGAAAACTGTCAAAGTTATTCGCAACCATATCGGAACCTCATATTACAGCTTTTTTAAACGCAGAACAATAATTCTGCAAATCGATCAATTTGACCATTTTTAGACAAACACATTATGCCACAAATGATATACCAAATTAAAGTGCAATCATAATGCCTTAAAATGTCCTAGCTCGAAAACTGTCAAAGTTATTTGCAACCATATCGGAACCTCATATTACAGCTTTTTTAAATATAGAACAACTATTCTAGCGATCCATAAAATCTACAATTTGTCAAAACACACAATATGCTACAAATTAAAGTGCAATCATAATGCTTTAAAATGATGCAAAAATGACTGCCCTAGTATGAAAACTGTCAAAGTGATTCGCAACCATATCGGAACCTCATATAACAGCTTTTTTAAACATATAATAATAATTCTACCGATCAATCAAATTTACAATTCGTAAAAACACACATTATGCTACATATGATATACCATATTAAAGTGCAGTCATAATACTGTCAAAGTTATTTTCAACCATATCGGAACCTCAAGTTACCGCGTTTTAAACCTTGGAAAATAATTGTACCGATCTAAATTATTGGCCATTTTCTTAAAATACATTATGCAATAAGTTATATAAAAAACATATGGCAATTTTAATGCTTTAAAATAGTGCATAAACGACTGTCCTTGCTCGAAAACTGCCAAAGTTATTTGCAAGCATATCGGTACCTCAATTTACCGCCTTTTTCAGCCTGGGAAAAAATTGTACCGATCTAACTTATTGGCCATTTTCTTAAAATACAATATGCAATAAATTATATATAAAATTAAAGTTCATAAACGACTGTCCAAGCTCGAAAACTGCTAAAGTTATTTGCAACCATATCGGAACCTCATATAACAGCTTTTTTAAACATAGAACAATAATTCTACCGATCAATCAAATTTACAATTTGTAAAAAGCATATACCATATTAATGATTGTCATAGCATGAAAACTGTCAATGTTTTTCGCAATGTCAATGTTATTTCAAACACAGAACAATAATTCCCGATCCATCAATTTGACCATTTTTTAGACAAACACATTATGCCGCAAATGATATAACAAATTAAAGTTATATTAATTATATACCAAAACAAATGGCAATTTTAATGCTATAAAATAGACTGTCCTAGCTCGAAAAGAGCCAAGGTTATTTGCAACCATATCGGAACCTCAAATTACAGCTTTTTTTTTTAACATAGAACAACAATTCTGCCGATCCATCAAATCTACATTTTGTAAAAACACACATTACGCTACATATTATATACCGAATTAAAGTGCAATCATAATGCTTTAAAATGATGCATAAATGATTGTCATAGCATGATAACTGTCAAAGTTATTCGCAACCATATAGGAACATCAAACTACCGCGTTTTTAAAGCTGTGAAAATAATCCTACCGATCTATCCAATTGGCCATTTTCTGAAAATATATTATGCAACAAATTATATACCAAAACAAATGGCAATTTTAATGCTTTTAAATGGTGCAAAGTTAAGTGCAACCATATCGGAACCTCAGATTACAGCGTTTATTAAACATAGAACAATAATTCTACCGATCCATTAAATGTGCAATATTTTAGAAGAACACATTATGCCACAAATGATATACCAAATTAAAGTGCAATCATAATGATTTAAAATGATGCATAAATGATTGTCATAGCACATTATCGCCTTTATAAAGCTGTGAATGAAAACTGTAAAAGTTATTTGCAACCATATCGGAGCCTTAAATTACAGCTTTTTTAAACCTGTACCAATAAATATACCGATCTATCCATTTTTTGTGAAAATTCATTATGCAACAAATTATACATCAAAATAAAGTGTAACTGTAATGCTTTAAAATAATGCAACCATAGCGGAACCTCAAATTACCGCGTTTTTAAACATAGACCAATAATTCTACCGATCCATCAAATTGACCATTTTCTAGAAGAACACATTATGCCATAAATAATACACCAAATTAAAGTGCTTTAAAATGATGCATAATTGTCTGTCATAGCATGAAAACTGTTAATGTTATTTGCAACCATATCGGAACCTCGAGTTACCGTCTTTTTAAAGCTGTGAATATAATCCTACCGATCTATCCAATTGGCCATTTTCTAAAAATACATTATGCAATAAATTATATACCAGAACAAATGGCAATTTTAATGCTTATAATGGTGCATAAACGATTGTTCTAGCACGAAAACTGCCAAAATTAATTTTAACCATATCGGAATCTCAGAATACAGCGTTTATTAAACATAAAACAATAATTTTACCGATCTATCTAATTTACCATTTTTTAGACGAACATATTATGTCACAAATGATATACCAAATTAAAGTGCAATCATAATGATATAAAATGATGCATAAATGCCTGTCATAGCATAAAAACTGTCAATGTGAATTGCAACCATATGGGAACCTCAAATTACCACCTTTTAAATTTTGGGAAAATAATTCTACCGATCTATCAAATTGCCCATTTTCTAAATATACATTATGCAGTAAATTACATACCAAAACAAATGGCAATTTTAATGCTTTAAAATGGTGTATAAACGACTGTCCTCGCTCGAAAACTGTTAAAGTTATTTGTAACCATATCGGAACCTCAAGTTACCGCGTTTTTACACATAGAACAATAACTCTACCGATACATCAAGTTGACCATTTTTTAGACGAACACAATGATATACCAAATTAAAGTGCAATCATAATGCTTTTAAATGATGCACAAATGACTGCCTAGCATGAAAACTGTCATAGTTAATTGTAACCATAGCGGAACCTCAAATTACAGCTTTTTTAAACACAAAACAATAATTCTACCGATCCATCAATTTGACTATTTTTTAGACAAACATATTATGCCACAAATGATATACCAAATTAATGCTGTAAAATGATGCATAATGCTTTAAAATGATGCACAAGTGACTGTCGTAGCATGAAAACTATCAAAGTTATTTGCAACCATATCGGAACCTCAATTTAAAGCCTTTTTAAACCTAGAAAAATAGTTGTAACGATCTATTGAATTGGTCAATTTCTAAAAATACATTATGCAATAAATTATATACCAAAACAAGCGACAATTTTAATGCTTTAAAATGGTGCATATACGACTTAATAGATCGAAAACTACCAAAGTTATTTGCAACCATATCGGAACCTCAAATTACAGCTTTTTTAAACATAGAACATCAATTCTACCGATCCATCAAATAGACCATTTTTTAGACGAACACATTATGCCACAAATGATATACCAACTTAAAGTGCAATCATAACGCTTTAAAATGATGCGCAAATCACTGTCATAGCGTGAAAACTGTCAAAGTGATTCGTTTCCATATCGGAACCTCAAATTACAGCTTTTTTTAAACACAAAACAATAATTCTACCGATTCATCTATTTTTTAGAAAAACACATTATGCCACAAATGATATACAAAATTAAAGTGCAATCATAATGCTTTATAATGATGCACAAATCACTGTCACAGTTATTTGCAACTGTCAAAGTTATTTGCAACCATATCGGAACCTCAAATTATCGCCTTTTTAAAACTTGGAAAATATTTGTACCGATCTATCCAATTGGCCAATTTCTAAAAATACATTATGCAATAAATTATATAACAAAACAAATGGCAAATTTAATGCTTACTTAAAATGGTGAATAAACGACTGTCTGTAAAAATTCATTATGCCACAAGTTATACACTGAAATAAAGTGAAACTGTAATGCTTTAAAATGATGCATAAACGACTGCCCTAATCATAATGATGCACAAATCACTGTCATAGTATGAAAACTGTCAAAGTTATTTGCAACCATATCGGAACCTCAAATTACCGCCTTTTTAAACCTGGGAAAATATTTGTACCGATCTATCCAATTGCCCAAATTCTAAAAATACATTATTCAATAAATTATATAACAAAACAAATGGCAAATTTAATGCTTTAAAATGATGCATAAACGACTGCCCTAGCATGAAAACTGTCAAAGTTATTTGCAACCATATCGAAACCTCAAATTACCGCGTTTTACTCACAGAACAATAATTCTACCGATCCATCAAATTACATTATTTTAGAAGTACACATTATGCCACAAATGATATACTAAATTAAGGTACAATTATAATGCTTTAAAATGATGCATAATTGATTGTCATAGCATGAAAACTGTGTTTTTAAAGCTGTGAAAATAATTATACCGATCTATCTAATTGGTCATTTTCTAAATATACATTATGCAATAAGTTATATACTAAAACAAATAGCACATATAATGCAAAAAAAAAATGATATATAAACGACTGTTATAATATGAAAATTATAAAAGTTATTTGCAACCATATCGTAGCCTTAAATTACCGCATTTTTAAACCTGTACCAATAAATATTCCGATCTATCCAATTTTTGTAAAAATTCATTATGCCACTAGTTATACACCAAAATAAAGTGCAACTGTAATGTTTTAAAATGATGCATAAACTACTGCCCTGGCATGAAAACAGTCAAAGTTATTTGCAACCACATTGGAACCTCAAATTAGAGCGTTTTTAAACATAGAATAATAATTCTACCAATCCATCAAATTGATCAGTCTCTAGACGAACACATAATGCCACAAATGATATACCAAATTAAAGTGCAATCATAATGCTTTAAAATGATGCATAAATGATTGTCATAGCTCAAAAACTGGCAAAGTTATTTGCAACGATATCAGAACCTCAGATTACAGCGTTTTTAAACTTAGAACAATAATTCTACCGATCCATCAAATTTACAATTTGTAAAAATACATATTATGCTACATATGATACACTGAATTAATGTGCAATCATAATGCTTTAAAATGATGCATAAACGACTGTCATAGCATGAAAACTGTCAAAGTTATTCGTTACCATATCGGAACCTCAAATTAGAGCTTTCTTAAACACAACACAATAATTCTATCGATCTATCAATTTGACCGTTTTTTAGACAAACACATTATGCCACAAATGATATACCAGATTAAAGTACAATCATAATGCTTTCAAATAATGCATTAATGACTGTCATAGCATAAAAACAGTCAACGTTATTTGCGACCATATCGGAACCTCAAATTACCGCCTTTTTAAACCTGGGAAAATAATTGTACCGACCTATACAATTGGCCAATTTCTAAAAATACATTATGCAATAAATTATATACCAAAACAAAATGGCAATTTTAATGCTTTAAAATGGTGCATAAACGACTGTCCTATCTGGAAAACTGCCAAAATTATTTGCAGCCATATCGGAACCTCAAAATACCGCGCTTTTACACATAGAACAACATATCTACCGATCCATCAAATTGACCATTTTTTAGACGAAGACATTATGGTACAAATGATATTCCAATTTAAAGTGCAATTATAATGCTTTAAAATGATGTATAAATGATTTTCATTGCATGAAAACTGTCAATGTTATTCGCAACCATATCGGAACCTTAAATTACAGCTTTTTAAACTTAGAGCAACAATTCTACCGATCCATCAAATTTACAATTTTTAAAAACACACATTATGCCACATATGATATAGCAAATTAAAGTGCAATCATAATGCTTTAAAATAATGCATAAATGACTGTCATAGCATGAAAACTGTCAAAGTTATTTGCAACCATATCGGAACCTCAAATTACCTTCTTTTTAAATCTGGGCAAATAATTCTACAGATCTATCCAATTGGCCAAATTTTAAAAATACATTATGCAATAAATTATATACCAAAACAAAATGGCAATTTTAATGCTTTAAAATAGTGTATTAACGACTGTGTTAGCTGGAAAACTGCCAAAGTTATTTGCAACCATATCGGAACCTCAACCTACCGCCTTTTTAACCTGGGAAAATAATTGTACCGATCTATCTTATTGGCCCATTTCTAAAAATACATTATGCTTTAAAATGGTGCATAAACGACTGTCCTAGCTATAAAACTGCCGAAATTATTTGCAGCCATATCGGAACCTCAAAATACGGCGCTTTTACACGTAGAACAACAGTTCTACCGATCCATAAAATTGACCATTTTTTAGACGAACACATTATGGTACAAATGATAGCATGAAAACTGTCAAAGTTATTTGCGAAAATAGTTGTACCGATCTATCTTATTGGCCTATTTCTAAAAATACATTATGCAATAAATTGTATACCAAAACCAAAAAATGGCAATTTTAATGCTTTAAAATGGTGCATAAACGACTGTCCTAACTAGAAAACTGAATAAATTATTTGCAGCCATATCAGAACCTCAAGATAATTCTACCGATCCATCAAAATGACCATTTTCTAGAAGAACACATTATGCCATAAATAATACACCAAATTAAAGTGCTTTAAAATAATGCATAATTGTCTGTCATAGCTGTAAAAATAATCCTACCGATCTATCCAATTGGCCATTTTCTAAAAATACATTATGCAATAAATTATATACCAGAACAAATGGCAATTTTAATGCTTATAATGGTGCATAAACGACTGTCCTAGCACGAAAACTGCAAAAATTAATTTTAACCATATCGGAAGCTCAGAATACAGCGTTTATTAAACATAAAACAATAATTTTACCGATCTATCTAATTTACCATTTTTTAGACGAACACATTATGTCACAAATGATATACCAAATTATAGTGCAATCATAATGATATAAAATGATGCATAAATGCCTGTCATAGCATGACCACTGTCAAAGTTATTCGCAACCATATTGGAACCTCAGATTACAGCGTTTTTAAACATAGAACAATAATTCTACCAATCCATCAAATTGACAATTTTTTAGATGAACACATTATGCTACAAATTATATACCAAATTAAAGTGCAATCATAATGCTTTAAAATAATGCATAAATAACTGTCATAGCATGAAAACTCTCAATGTTATTTGCAACCATATCGGGACCTCAAATTACCGCGTTTTTAAAGCTGTGAAAATAATTCTACCGATCTATCCAATTTTCCATTTTCATAATATACATTATGCAATAATTATATACCAAAACAAATAGCAACTATAATGCAATAAAAAGATATATAAACGACTGTTATAACATGAAAATTATAAAAGCCTTAAATTACCGCATTTTTAAACCTGTACCAATAAATATACCGATCTATCCAATTTTTGTAAAAACTCATTCACAAACACATAATGCCACAAATGATATACCCAATTAAAGTGCAATCATAATGATTTAAAATGATGCATAAATGCCTGTCATGGTATGAAAACTGTCAAAGTTATTTGGAACGATATCGGAAGCTCAGATTGCAGTGTCTTTAAACATAGAACAATAATTCTACCGATCCATCAAATATACCATTTTTTAGACAAACATTGATGATCTTAACTTATGATCTTGATTGATAATCTTGATAAATAATATTTTTTTTTTGATGATCTTGATATTTGGAAATCTAAGATCTTGATAAGATTAAATCTCTGAGCCAATTCCAAATAATTAGGTTTGTTTTTCTTTATTTTTGATTTATTTATAATATTAAATTGCAGGATCGCCAATTGTAGGCATTATATTTATATAAATAAATTTGTGTTTTTTATTTTAAATTTAATGTTTTCAAGTGCGTATATTATATTTTATGAAAATATAATAATTGACAATCTATTATTTTAAAATCAATGAATATGAAATTAAAATTTACAGTTATAAAAAGAGATGTACCCCTACAACATTATACCGCAAATGATATACCAAATTAAGGTGCAATCATAATGCTTTAAAATTATGCATAAGTGACTGTCATAGCATGAAAACTGTCAAAGTTATTTGCAGCCATATCGGAACTTCAAATCACAGCCTTTTTAAAGCTGTGAAAATAATTCTACCGATCTATACAATTTGCCATTTACCAAAAATACATTATGCAATAAATTATAAACCAAAACAAATGGCAACTATAATGCAATAAAAGATATATAAACGACTGTTATAACATGAAAACTATCAAAGATAATTGAAACCATATCGGAGCCTTAAATAACCGCATTTTTAGACCTGTACCAATAAATATAGCGATTTATTCAATTTTTGTAAAAATTCATTATGACACAAATTATACATCAAAATAAAGTGTAACTGTAATGCTTTAAAATGATGCAAACATATTGGAACCTCAGATTACAGCGTTTTTAAACACAGAACAATAATTCTACCGATCCATCAAATTGACCATTTTCTAGAAGAACACATTATACGACAAATGATATACTATATTAAAGTGCAATCATAATGCTTTAAAATGATACATAAATAACTGTCATAGCATAAAAACTGTCAATGTGAATTGCAACCACATCGAAACCTCAAATTACCACCTTTTAAATTTTGGGAAAATAATTCTACCGATCTATCAAATTGCCCATTTTCTAAATATACATTATGCATACACCTTAAAATGGTGTATAAACGACTGTCCTAGCTCGAAAACTGTCAAAGTTCTTTGCAACCATATCGGAACCTCCGCGTTTTTACACATAGAACAATAACTCTACCGATACATCATTTTTAGACGAACACAATGATATACCAAATTAAAGTGCAATCATAATACTTTTAAATGATGCACAAATGACTGCCTAGCATGAAAACTGTCATAGTTAATTGTAACCATATCGGAACCTCAAATTACGGCTTTTTTAAACACAAAACAATAATTCTACCGATCCATCAATTTGACTATTTTTTAGACAAACACATTATGCCACAAATGATATACCAAATTAATGCTTTGAAATGATGCATAATGCTTTAAAATGATGCACAAATGACTGTCGTAGCATGAAAACTATCAAAGTTATTTGCAACCATATCAGAACCTCAATTTACAGCCTTTTTAAATCTGGAAAAATAATTGTAACGATCTATTGAATTGGTCAATTTCTAAAAATACTTTAAGCAATAAATTATATACCAAAACAAATGGCAATTTTAATGCTCTAAAATGGTGCATAAACGACTTAATAGCTCGAAAACCATATCGGAACCTCAAATTACAGCTTTTTTAAACATAGAACAACAATTCTACCGATCCATCAAATAAACCATTTTTTAGACGAACACATTATGCCACAAATGATATACCAACTTAAAGTGCAATCATAACGCTTTAATATGATGCACAAATCACTGTCATAGCGTGAAAACTGTCAAAGTGATTCGTTTCCATATCGGAACCTCAAATTACAGCTTTTTTTAAACACAAAACAATAATTCTACCGATTCATCTATTTTTTAGAAAGACACATTATGCCACAAATGATATACAAAATTAAAGTGCAATCATAATGCTTTATAATGATGCAAAAATCACTGTTATAGTTATTTGCAACTGTCAAAGTTATTTGCAACCATATCGGAACCTCAAATTACCGCCTTTTTAAAACTGGGAAAATATTTGTACCGATCTATCCAATTGGCCAATTTCTAAAAATACATTATGCAATAAATTATATAACAAAACAAATGGCAAATTTAATGCTTTAAAATGGTGAATAAGCGACTGTCTGTAAAAATTCATTATGCCACAAGTTATACACTGAAATAAAGTGAAACTGTAATGCTTTAAAATGATGCATAAACGACTGCCTTAATCATAATGCTTTATAATGATGCACAAATCACTGACATAACCTGAAAACTGTTAAAGTTATTTGCAACCATATCGGAACCTCAAATTACCGCCTTTTTAAACCTGGGGAAATATTTGTACCAATCTATCCAATTGGCCATTTTCTAAAAATACATTATGCAATAAATTATATACCAAAACAAATGGCAATTTTAATGCTTTAAAATGGTGCATAAACGACCGTCCTAGCTGGAAAACTGTCAAAGTTATTTGCAGCCATATCGGAACCTCCAAATACCGCGCTTTTACACATAGAACAACATTTCTACCGATCCATCAAATTGACCATTTTTTTGACGAACACATTATGGTACAAATGATATTCCAATTTAATGCTTTAAAATGATGCATAAATGATTTTCATAGCATGAAAACTGTCAATGTTATTCGCAACCATATCGGAACCTTAAATTACAGCTTTTTTAAACATAGAGCAACAATTCTACCGATCCATCAAATTTACCAATTTGTAAAAACACACATTATGCCACATATGATATAGCAAATTAAAGTGCAATCATAATGCTTTAAAATGATGCATAAATGACTGTCATAGCATGAAAACTGTCAAAGTTATTTGCAACCATATCGGAACCTCAAATTACCTTCTTTTTAAACCTGGGCAAATAATTGTACAGATCTATCCAATTGGTCAATTTCTTAATACACATTATGCTATAAATTATATACCTAAAAATGGCAATTTTAATGCTTTAAAATAGTGTATTAACGACTGTATTAGCTTGAAAATTGCCAAAGTTATTTGCAACCATATCGGAACCTCAAATTACCGCCTTTTTTAACCTGGGAAAATAATTGTACCGATCTATCTTATTGGCCTATTTCTAAAAATACATTATGCTTTAAAATGGTGCATAAACGACTGTCCTAGCTGGAAAACTGCCGAAATTATTTGCAGCCATATCGGAACCTCAAAAAACAGCGCTTTTACACGTAGAACAACAATTCTACCGATCCATAAAATTGACCATTTTTTAGACGAACACATTATGGTACAAATGATATTCGAATTTAAAGTGCAATTATAATGCTTTAAAATGATGCATAAATGATTTTCATAGCATGAAAACTGTAAAAGTTATTTGCGAAAATAGTTGTACCGATCTATCTTATTGGCCTATTTCTAAAAATACATTATGCAATGAATTGTATACCAAAACAAATGGCAATTTTAATGCTTTAAAATGGTGCATAAACGACTGTCCTAACTAGAAAACTGAATAAATTATTTGCAGCCATATCGGAACCTCAAGATAGCGCGTTTTTACACATAGAACAACAATTCTACCGATCCATCAAATTGACTATTTTTTAGACGAACACATTATGCTACAAATGATATACCAAACTAAAGTGCAATTATAATGCTTAAAAATGATGCATAAATGATTGCCATAGCATGAAAACTGTCAAAGTTGCTTGCAGCCATATCGGAACCTCAAATTACCGCCTTTTTAAACCTTGGAAAATAATTGTACCGATCTATCTTATTGGCCATTTTCTTTAAAAAAATTATGCAATAAATTGTATACCAAAACAAATGGCAAGTTTAATGCTTTAAAGTTGTGCATAAACGACTGTCCTATTTGCAACGATATCGGAACCTCAGATTATAGCGTTTTTAAATATAGAACAATAATTCTACCGATCCATCAAAGAGACCATTTTTTAGACCAACACATTATGCTACAAATGATATACCAAACTAAAGTGTAATTACAATGCTTTAAAATGATGCATAAATGATTGCCATAGCATGAAAACTGTCAAAGTTATTCGCAACCATATCGGAACCTCAAATTACCGCCTTTTTAATTCTGGAAAAATAAATGTATCGATCTATCTTATTGGCCTATTTCTAAAAATACATTATGCAATAAATTGTATACCAAAACAAATGGCAATTTTAATGCTTTAAAATGGTTTATAAATGACTGTCCTAGCTGGAAATCTGCCGAAATTATCTGCAGCCATATCGGAACCTCAAAATACCGCGTTTTTACACATAGAACAACAATTCTACCGATGCATCAAATTGACCATTTTTAGACGAAAACATTATGCTACAAATGATATACCAATTTAAAGTGCAATTATAATGCTTTAAAATGATGCATAAATGATTTTTATAGCATGAAAACTGTCAAAGTTATTTGCTACCATATCGGAACCTCAAATTACCGGAACCAATAAACCTGGCAAAATAATTGCACCGATCTAAGTATCTTATTGGCCTATTTCTAAAAATACATTATGCAATAAATTGTATACCAAAACAAATGGCAATACCCCTACTCGCTATAAAAATTAGCACTGTCAATTGTAAAACCCCCATCAATGGACCTCTTTCAAATGTTACCCTGATGTACTAATTAATATCGATATATAATAATAAAATATTGAAAATATCAAAGTTCATTTATATATCAGTGATTTGATGGTGAGTAATTACAATGCTTTAAAATGATGCATAAATGATTGCCATAGCATGAAAACTGTCAAAGTTATTCGCAACCATATCGGAACCTCAAATTACCGCCTTTTTAATTCTGGGAAAATAAATGTACCGATCTATCTTATTGGCCTATTTCTAAAAATACATTATGCAATAAATTGTATACCAAGACAAATGGCAATTTTAATGCTTTAAAATGGTGCATAAACGACTGTCCTAGCTAGGAAACTGCCGAAATTATTTGCAGGCATATCGGAACCTCAAAATACCGCGTACCAACAAAGTGTATATATTCTGGGTCCTTATCAAATTCTGAGTCGATCTAGCTAGGTCCGTCTGTCCGTCTATCTGTGTAAAACACGCTCACGATAAAACGGTGCAATAAAATTTGACCAAATTCACACAATGTGTTCTTCGTTTTCCTCAGTTGTTTGGTATTAAAAATGGGCAAAATCGGTTCACACCGGGAAAAGTTATGAATCAAAATTTGAAACAACCTAAAAAAATAAGCATTTAATAAGAAATTAAAATTTTATGACAATAGAATTTATTCAGAGGAAAAATTTTTTGGATGGGTCCGTAATTGGTCATAGCTCCCATACAAGGTCCCCTCCCGAAAATCACTTAAACGCGCATAACTCATTACTAAATTAAGATATTGATATAAAATTTGGTACAAGTATTGCTCTTATATACAAAAATATTACAATGAAAGCTATTTTGGATCAGTCCATAATTATTCATAACTCCCATACATGGTCCCCTCCCGAAAATCAGTTAAACGCGCATAACTCATTACTAAATTAAGATATCGATATAAAATTTGGTACAAGTATTGCTCTAATATACAGCAATATAACAATGAAAGATATTGATATAAAATTTGGTACAAGTATTGCTCTTATATACAAAAATATTACAATGAAAGCTATTTTGGATCAGTCCATAATTATTCATAACTCCCATACATGGTCCCCTCCCGAAAATCAGTTAAACGCGCATAACTCATTACTAAATTAAGATATCGATATAAAATTTGGTACAAGTATTGCTCTAATATACAGCAATATAACAATGAAAGATTTTTTTCGATCGGTCCATATTTGGTCATAACTCCCATACAAGGTCCCCTCCCGAAAATCACTTAAACGCATTAACTCATTACTAAATTAAGATATCGATATAAAATTTGGTACAAGCATTGCCCTTATATACAGCAATATTACAATGAAAGTTTTTTTCTCGGTCCATAATTGGTCATAGCTCCTATACAAAGTCCCCTCCTGAAAATCACTTAAACGCACATAATTCATTACTAAATTAAGATATCCATATAAAATTTGTTGCAAGCATTGTTCTCACATAAAGAAATATTACCACGAAATCTTTTTCATATCGGTCCATAATTGGTCATTGCTCCCATATAAGTTCCCCTTCCGAAAAACACTTAAACACGTATAACTCATTTACTTAATTAAGATATCCAAATAAAGTTTGGTACAAGTATTGATCATATACACAAAAATATTACTAAGAAAATTTTTTCCATCGGTCTATCCGAAAATCGGTCATCCCGAAAATAACTAAAACGCACGTAACTCATTACTAAATTGAGATATCCATATAAAATTTGGCACAAGTGTTTCTCATATACAGAGAAATAATATTGTAAAATGTTTTTTCGATCGGTCCATAATTGATCATAGCTTCCACACAAGGTCCCTCTTAGAAAAACACACATACAAGGTTCCCTTCCGAAAATCAGAAAAAACGCACATAACTCATAACGAAATATTGATATCCATACATTTTGCAAAAATATTGCTCTTATATACATAAATTCACTATAAAATTGTTTTACGATCGGTCCATTTTGGTTATAGCTCTCATACTAGGTCCAGAAAAATCACTTAAATTCACAATATTTATTTACAAGTAATGATATCGATACAGAATTCAGAAATTTTGTCTTTATATACATAATTGGACATAGCTCCCATACAAAGTCATTTTACGTAAATCTCTTAAACGCACATTACTTATTACCAAATTAAGCCATTGATACATAATTTGGCAAAAATATTAGTTTTGTATACTTCTATTTCACCTATATTAGGTCCAGCCCCTAAAAGCGCTTTAACCGTATTTAAAGAGCATTATCAATTTGTGTTGAATAAAATTTTGTGTAGAACAAAATTATATATGTATTAGTATTTTGAAAATCTCTAAATCTTTCACACACATACATACATACATACATACATACATACATACATACATACATACATACATACATACATACATACATACATACATACATACATACATACATACATACATACATACATACATACATACATACATACATACATGCAAATTACTAAATTTATAATGTTCAATAAATCTTGGAATTGTAATAGATTTAATTTTTGGGATTTTTTTTAATAAAGACATGAGAAAACGTATTTCTACAAATATTTGATCAATTAGAAAAGTAATAACATAAAAGTAGCTGGTGGAGGGTATTTAAGATTCGGCACAGCCGAATATAGCATTCTTGTTATGCCTGGGAAAATAATTGCACCGATCTAAATTATTGGCCATTTTCTTAAAATACATTATGCAATAAATTATATACCAAAACAAATGGCAATTTTAATGCTTTAAAATGGTGCATAAACGACTGTCCTAGCATAAAAACTACCAAAGTTATTTGCAGCCATATCGGAACCTCAAAATACCGCGTTTTTACACATAGAACAACAATTCTACCGATCCATCAAATTGACCATTTTTAGACGAACACAATATGCTACAAATGATATACCAATTTAAAGTGCAGTTATAATGCTTTAAAACGATGCATAAATGATTGTCATAGCATGAAAACTGTCAATGTTATTCGCAACCATATCGGAACCTCAAATTAAAGGTTTTTTTAAACACAGAACAATAATTCTACTGATCCATAAATTTGACCATTTTTTAGACAAACACATTAAGCCACAAATGATATACCAAATGAAAGTGCAATCATAATGCTTTAAAATGATGCATAAATGACTGTCATATCATGAAAACTATCAAAGTTATTTGCAACCATATCGGAACCTCAAATTACCGCCTTTTTAAACCTTAGAAAATAATTGTACCGATCTATCTTATTGGCCTTTTTCTTAAAATACATTATGCAATAAATTTTATACCAAAACAAATGGCAATTTTAATGCTTTAAAAATAGTGCATGAAAACTTCCGAAGTTATTTGTAACCACATCGGAACCTCAAATTACAGCTTTTTTACATATAGAACAACAATTCTACCGATTCATCAAATTTACAATTTTTTAAAACACACATTATGCTACATATGATATACCAAATTAAAGTGCAATCATAATGCTTTAAAATGGTGCATAAATACTGAACACTGCCCTAGCATGAAAACTGTCAAAGTTATTCGCAACCATAACGGATTCTCAAATTAAAGCTTTTTTAAACACAGAACAATAATTCTACCGATCCATAAATTTGACCATTTTTTAGACAAACACATTATGCCACAAATGATATACCAAATTAAAGTGCAATCATAATGAGTAGTTGTAGAATAGGGGTTTGATCCCGATGAAAATGAATAGTGATTTGATATTGCGGTGAAAATGAATAGGGATTTGATCTTGCGATGAAAATGAATAGGGACTTGTTCTTGAAAAGTGTAAAGAATTAGCCATACATTCTTTTGATTTTCATGCGGGGTTGCGTCATTGTTTCCAACAAATTTTTGGCGCACAAATTTTTTCCACGCGATTCTTCTTCTTTTGATTTTTATGCGGGGTTTATTCATTGTTTCCAAAAAAATTTTTGTCGCACAATTTTTTTCCACGCTGATTCCTCTTTCTTTTGAGTTTCATGCGGGTTATTTACATTATTTAACATTTAAGTTTAAGAAAAAGAAAAAAATACTTCCGGAACAATTTTTAAATTATTTTGGAAAAATGTAGTGATATGGTTTTAGAAAATATTTTCATGACGCCAACACCCAGAAAAACTGTAAACTGCTTGCCTTCTAAAACGAAATGGAATAAATCTGGAGACTATCACTATCACATATTTATCCATGGTGACTCCTGTTCTTTAAATTTTTATACAGGTTATTATGATTTATTAAGATTTTAGTTTTAGAAAAAGAAAATAACATTAAATAAAATGCTGTGATATGACTTTAGAAAATATTTCCATGACGCCACCACCAAGAACTTTTAAACAAAAAAAATTAAAATGTTATCTCTACAAATACGTTTTTTTGGAAAAACTGTAAAAAATTTGAGAACTGTCACCCAGCATTATTTTATGATATGAGAAAACAATACACAAAATTTAAGAATTTACAAAGTAAAATTTTATATATAAATACTGAACACTACAAAATAATAATCATTACAAAAATAAATTTCATTGGCTGCAAAAAAATTAACTAGCGCACAAATTGTTGAAGCCTTCAACAGGCTTAAGTACAAACCATACATATCTTTGAAGGACTTGGAGTATTTAAAACCGCAAAAGGTTTCTAAGATGTTTCGACAGAAGAGCAAGTTTGGTTGCATGCTTGTAACGGTTGAATTGGAGGAATGTTTTTTAAACCTCCCATCAAGATACATGGCTCTAAGTGATGATTAAATTAGTCAGACGAATGAAAATAATTATCGCCTAATAAAAAAAAGGGAGATGATGAAACGCATGACGTGTTGGAGCTGGAGGCCATTACGGACTACAATACCTTTCTAGATGATGATGATCTAGTGTGCATTCCAAATGCACAGCCCTACTATGGCTGGGAAAATAATTCCATTGGTAGCAGTAGCACCAAAAAGCGGAAGCAATAATAATTTCTAAACTATTTACTTATTCTTATTAGTCTTTATACTATATGATAATTTAAATTTATAATAATATTAATAATAGAAAAAAATAATAATAATAAAAAATACCAATAAATATACTAAATATGGTAAAAAAAATGTTATTATTTTTTTAAATTTCTCTATAAAAAGAAAGGAACAAAATAAAAATTTTTTATTCTTATAAGTAAAGTTGATTTAAAATGGTGACTCGAATTGCTATTACACAATTTTTAAATGATTTTAATGGTTTTATTTTTTTAGAACATTTACAATTAATCCAAAACTTTTTAAAATTATTAGATGACCGGAAAAAAATGATGATAATCTACATACTAAATGCAGATATATGAGTTGTTTGCAAGACAATGTCGGAGAGATTGCGGATTCCTACGAATTCACCTTGTTTGAAAAGGAAAAGAAAATGATTGAAAACTTAATAAAAATATATTATTTATTATCAAAATACTTTTGTAGTATATGAAAAAAATATATAATTTTTTTTTTGTTTCAAAAGAGCTTTGTCTATATTTATTTATTTATTCATTTAATTTTAATTTGATTATATAAAAATTCTAAATATAAGTGACCACAATTAAATGTATTATATTGCTGTTTCTGCTCATGATTGTATTCGATGTCTTTTCCCAAATATTTCATAATTTCCAACGGCGGTTGTAAATTGCCAAAGCTATCAAAATATTTTATATATTTATTATTTTTATAATATGTCACCCAATGAGTACGACTACCAATTGCTGAATCCAAATTAACTATACCACATTCTATTTGTTTAGATCGATTTGGAAGCATATCTCTCATAAATACTACTCTAAAATTGGGAATATTTTTATTAGCAAACTTTATGATATCTATATCTGTAAGTGGTTTGTTGGGAAGCATATTTAATAGTTTTTTGATTTTTTACAAATTATTCCATAACCTTCCTTTTATGGTTTTAGAAAGAGTCCTTTTCCCATTGCGATAGTCTCCATTATTTTATTGTGACGTTCAGATTCATCTAATTTCTTCTTAGCATTTTTTGCAAAGGTTATAGCCTTTGTGCAATTATAATGGCGATAATTTGATAAAACTCGTTCCCAAGCTCTTTCAATCAATATTTTGTCAGCTTTGCTATATATATATATATATTATATATATATATATATATATATATATAATATATATATATATATATATAATATATATATATATATATATAATATATATATATATATATATATAAATATAATATATATATATATATATATATAAATATATATATATATATATATATATATAAATATAAATATATATATATATATATAATATATATAACTGAACCATTAAAAACCCTTGTAAACAATGCTAAATATGATAAATCTATAATAGAAAATTTGGATACACGAAGCAATTCATTTAATATTCATGAAATGTCAATCAAAGTAGGAAGGAGTACACCTAAAAAAGACTTTCAACTTAAAGAAGATGTCGATGATTGCGATGATGATGATAAAAGTCGTAGTGATGCAACTGTAGATACAACTTTTAATTCTGCTAATAACTCATCTAGCGTTATTAACTTATCATTATTACAGAAAAATAAGTTGCTTGACACAACATATGGTCCACATAAAAACATAAATAATACTTGGAAGTTTGGTAATAGCGATATAGAAATTAATATAGCAAATCAAAATTGGGCACTAACACCAGGTTTAATTGAGCTATTGTTTTATAAAGAACCAAAAAGCTATGAAACATATGAGTTGGAAATTTATAAAAATATTTTGATTAAAACTAATGCGCATAAAAGAAACTATAATTCTAAAAATCAAATTAAGGGAACTAAAAGCAATAAGTATAGCACTATTGTAAAAAATTTGTTTAAAGATAAAATTTTAGACACATAAAAAAATTTTCAACATCTAAGATATCACTAAGATCAAGAATGCGTAAAGGAAAAGGGATGATTATGAATGTCAATAATAAAAAACCCAACTATATATATTGGAATGATCCTAATGAATTAGATGGACTTAGACTATTGATTGCATCGGAAGGAGCGGGTCACAATGAAATTAATTCGATTTTAGAGGAAGGATAGGATAACAAAATATGTCTGTTGATAAGTTTGGTCACCACTCCTGAAGTCAAAACGATCTTTTAAAAAATGAACAAGTAAGAGTGTTATATTCGGCTATGCCGAATCTTTTATACCCACCATCAAATCACTGATATATAAATTAACTTTGGTATTTTGAATATTTTATTATTATTATATATCGATATTAATGAGAACGTCAGGGTAACATTTAAAAGAGGTCCATTAATGAGGGGTTTACTATTGACAGTGCTAATTTTTATAGGGAGTAGGGGTATTTATACATACATATATGGAACAATTCTCATAAAAGTCTGTTGGAAGATTTCAGTTCCTTATTTGTTTAAAATTTCAAGGATATACTTGTATTTTGAAGCCAGCATTAAACTAAAGGAGCGTTAAAGTCATAAAATACGATAGAGAGATTTTAAATCAAAATTGTTTTATGTCGAGTTGCATTGCGGTATTCGTATTTTTCGCGTCATTTTCTGGGCGGAATTTATATAGGGTGGTTTTATTATGGACTGATCCTCATAAAAATTGATAGGGAGATTTCGGTTCCTATAGAAGAGATAAAGATATTAGCTTACACAAAACTATTTTTTTGTCGAATTTCATAAATCTACTAGTATTTTTAAGCCAGTACTGAGCTGAAGGAGCCTTATATGGGGGTTGCGTCAATTATAGACCGATCTCCGTAAAATTTTGTAGAACGATCTTGGTTCATACAGGTCAGGTTTATATCGAATTTCATCACTTTACTCGTTTTTTAGCCCAGTAATTAATTTTTTGATAGGAACATTATATGGGGGTAGGTCAATTAAGGCTCGATCCACATAAAATTAAGTTAAGAGTTTTTGACTGGCAAGGAACTTAATTGAGTTGAATTTTATTACTATAGTCATATTTTTGAGCCAGTAATGGTCCTTAAAGTATTTTTCTGAGAGGGACTTCATGTTGGGGGTAGGATCAATTAACGCCTGTTCGACATAAAAATTGGTTAAGAGATTTTGGCTTGTGAAAAACTTACTTCTGTAAAATTTCATCGCTGTACTCGAATTTTTAAGGCAGTAATGAGCGTTAAAGTATTTTTATGGAGGGGACCTTATATGGGGGGTAGGGTCAATTATAGACCGATCCACATAAAGTTTGGTGGAAAGGTTTTGGTTCCTAAGATACAAACTTATGTCAAATTTCTTCGCTATATTCGTATTTTTACGCCCATAATTAACGTTAAAGTCGTTTTCTGAAGGGGGCCTTATATGGGGGGAAGGGTCAATTATGGACCGATCCACATAAAATTTGGTAAATTTTGACTTGTATGAATCTTACTTCTGTGTAATTTCATTGCTATAATTCTATTTTTAAGCCAGAAAAATTTGGTAGAGATATTGCCTAGTATAAAACTTATTTCTGGGAAATTTGGTAAAGAGATTTTGGCTTGTGAAAAACTTACTTCTGTTAAATATCATCGCTATAGTCGTATTTTTAAGCCAGTAATAAGCATTATAGTAATTTTATGGAGGGGACTTTATATGAGGGGTAGGGTCATTTATAGACCGATCCACATAAAATTTCATAAAGATTTTTTAGCTGGTAAGACACTTACTTATATCAAATTTCATCGCTATATTCGTTTGTTTAAGCCAGTAATGTGCGTTAAAATCATTTTCTGAAGAGGACCTTATATGTGGGGGTTTTTGGCTCAATTATGGACCGATCCACATAAAAATTTCATAGAGAGGTTTTGGCTAGGAAGAAACTTACGTATGTCAAATTTCATCTCTATGCTTGTATTTTTAAGCGAGTAATGAGCGTTAAAATAATTTTCTAAAGGGGACGTTATATGGGGGGTAGGATCAATTATGGACCGATATACTTAAAATTTGGTTGGGAGATATTGGCTTGCATGGAACTTATGTGTGCGGAATTTCATCGCTATATTCGTTTGTTTAAGCCAGTAATGAGCGTTAAAGTCATTTTCTGAAGGGGACCTTATATGGGGGGTAGGGTCAATTATGGACCGATCCACATAAAATTTCATAGAGAGGTTTTGGCTAGTAAGAAACTTACTTATGTCAAATTTCATCACTATATTCGTTTGTTTAAGCCAGTAATGAGCGTTAAAGTCATTTTCTGAAGGGGACCTTATATGGGGGGTAGGGTCAATTATGGACCGATATACATAAATTTTGGTTGATATTGACTTGCATGAAACTTATGTGTGTCGAATTTCGTCGCAATATTCCCATTTGTAAGCCAGTAATCAGCTATTTAGTCATTTTCTAAAGGGGACCTTATATGGGGGGTAGGGCCAATTATGGTCCTATGTCCGCCATAATGCAGAATTATTTTTCAGACGTCAAAAAACTGATTTATGCGAAATTTTGTGGTATTTGCTTCATAAACAACGAATTTGTGAATATTTGAAGCTATTTGTACATTATTCCGGGGGTACATTTGTATGGGGGCTATGTGAAATCGTTGACCGATTTTGCCCATTTTCAATACCAAACATTTCTGATCAATAAAATATAAATTTCATCTCAATATCTCTTATTTTGTGGACGCAATCGTGCCAACAACAGACAGACGGACAGACAGACGGACATAGCTAGATCGTCTTAGAATCTTACGAGGTCCCAGAATATATATACTTTACGGGGTCTTAGAGCAATATTTCGATGTGTTACACACGGAATGACAAAATCAATATACCCCCCCCCATCTTTTTTGATGGTGGGTATAAAAAGGCGGTAATTTGAGTTTCCGATATGATTGCAAAGAACTTTGACAGTTTTCATGCTATGACAGTAATTTATGCATCATTTTAAAGTATTATGATTGCACTTTAATTTGTTATATCATTTGTGGCATAATGTGTTTGTCTAAAAAATGGATCAGTAGTGTTTGTCAAATTGATGGATCAGTAGAATTATTGTTCTGTGTTAAAAAAAACTTTAATTTGAGGTTCCGATATGGTTGCAAATAACATTGACAGTTTTCATGCTATGACAATCATTTATGCATTATTTAAAAGCATTATAATTGCACTTTAAATTGGTATATCATTTGTAGCATAATGTGTTCGTTCTAAAAAATGGTCAATTTGATGGATCGGTTGAATTGTTGTTCTATGTGTAAAAACGCGGTATTTTGAGATTCCGATATGGCTGCAAATAACTTTGGCAGTTTTTTTTTATCTAAAACAGTCGTTTATATACCATTTTAAAGCATTATAATTGCCCTTTGTTTTGGTATATAATTTACTGCATAATGCATTTTAAGAAAATGGCCAGTAAGATAGATCGGTTAAATTATTTTCCCAGGTTTAAAAAGGCGGTAATTTGAAGTTCCGATATGGCTACAAATAACTTTGACAGTTTTCATGCAATGAATCATTTATGCATCATTTTAAAACATTATGATTGCACTTTAATTTGGTATATCATCTGTAGCACAATGTGTGTTTTTACAAATTATAAATTTAATGGATCGGTAGAATTGTTGTTCTATGTTTTAAAAAGCTGTAATTAGAGGTTCCGATATGGTTGCTAATAACTTTGACAATTTTCGAGCTGGGATATTCGTTTATGCACCATTTATTTTCCCAGGTTTAAAAAGGCGGTGATTTGAGATTCCGATATGGATATTACAGTCTTCATGCTATGACAGTCATTTATGCATCATTTTAAAGCATTATGGTTGCACTTTAATTTGGTATATCATATGTAGCATAATGTGTGTTTTTACAAATTGTAAGTTTAATGGATCGGTAGAATTGTTGAGGTTTTAATTTGATGCTCCAATATGGTTGCAAATGACTTTGGCAGTTTTCCGGCTAGGACAGTCGTTTAAAATTGCCATTTGTTTTGGTATATAATTTATTGCATAATGTATTTTTAGAAATTAGCCAATTGGATAGATCGGTACAATTATTTTCCCAGGTTCTAAAAGGCGGTAATTTGAGGTTCCGATATGGTCGCAAATAACTTTGACAGTTTTCATGATATGACAGTCGTTAATGCATTATTTTAAAGCATTATGATTGCACTTTAATTCGGTATATCATTTTGGCATAATGTGTTTGTCTGATACATTGTACATTATGCAATATCGATGTAGGAAGACTTGATTGGGGGCATCATCAAAGAACCAGGAAACACATAGAAAGTGGGAATGGGGTCAAAGATGTAACATCAAACATATCGTTAAGATCCAGTGACTTTATGGAAAGAGTCGAAATATATAATTATGCAAACCCAAAATTGAATGACATATATGTGGAGGATTTTTTCAAAATGCCGAAGGAGACGTTTTGAAAATACTCCAACATTCAATAAAAAAACAAATTAATTTCAAATGTAATTTTGAACTGGAATGCATTTATATTCCAATAAAAGACTTAACAAGTTCGATGGTATACAGACATATGCTTGGGGGCATTATAAATTAAGAGAAAATGATTTTGAACTGCATGATATTGCAGATTATTTGATTGAGGAAAAAGTTGAAGAAAATGTATTAAACAATTGGGATAATGATGGAAATGATGAAATGTTTTTAGGTATAGAAGAAAGCACAAATAATAAAGTTGAGTTTTCTGATTGTGATGAGGACATGTTAATGGAAATAGATATAAGCAATGAACTTTAATGTTGTTAAGATTGCAAAATGTAAGTTTATTTTCATGTTGAAATGCAATTAAAACGAAGCGGGGACGTTCCATGTTTGCGGCCAATTTACCGTTCCAAACATGATTTTGTGATGTTGATAGCTGAGGGTGATAATGACAATCTCAACTATGAAATGCAACAGGCAATACATTTCTACTGTTGATGATTTTTATTGTATTCAATCTTGCATAATCTGAAAGTTTTACATGAGGAATTCTCCAACTAATATTTTGAATTGAAATTTTAGGGTTTTCTCCAGCTTCAGTAGAATGTATAATATTATCATCGTTTTTTGTATGTAATAATATTAGTTATTGTTTACAATTCATTATAATTTTATTATAGTCCTTAGCGAATCCTAATAATGATTTGAGTGGTACATAAAAGTTAAAAAACCCTTCACCAACATCAATATCTTTATCATAAGACCAACTTGCATTTCCCATCATAATGCTTTCACTATCGTTTAAGGAAAGAAAATTTTTTATTGTAGTAGAAATGCCTAAATATCTAGTTCGATCTATTTCAACACCATTTAGTTCATAGCGTATTTCTTCAAATAGGTTTGGAACAAAATTATTTTTTATTTTAATATTTTTCGAAGATTTACCGCTTTTAGATTCAAGTACAGAACATTCAATATATAAAAAACTCTCTCTAGGTAAAACATATAAATCTTGATTTTGTATTGAGATACGAATTTCGTCATTGTTATTAAATGATTGAATATATGGTGTATATGTATGATAATCTTTTTTTATTGTTCTCTCATCCATCAATGGTTTTTCCAAGACATTAATTATATCAGTCATTGTTTTTTAAAATTAAATTCTAAGATTTTAAACATTGTTTATTAGATTTGGTAAGCTTTGATGCATTTAAAATTGTTCTTGATGATTCAAAGTTTAAGGCACTAATGTCTCTCCTTATTCTATCAACAATGTTTTTATTAAATATAATCATTATTGTTTTGGTTTTAAATGAAGACGAATAGTAATATTTTCACCACGAAAATTTATAAGCTCGTTGTGATTGAACTTATCTCCTTGGTGTTTAGTGGTAAATAGATTAAATTTTTGGGAATTTCATCCAATTTATATCCTGGAGATACATTTATTCCAAATTCATGAATTGTATGTGCTCTTGTACCATTTATATAAGACCCAATTGCTATGTTACAATCAATTCGTATTGTATTTACTTTTAGAATATTTACAGGTATTTCAGAAACATAATGTGAACCATCATTTAAAATTTTTTTTGTTAAATCCCATTAACTTTCCAATAGTTTTATCTTTATCGAAAAATATTTTATCATGCGATGTTGTTATCTCAACTCTCATTGTATTGTTGTTAGCTTCAATTTTAATAGATTTTTCACCTTTAGTTAAATATCCATATTCACTTTCTAAAAAATCTGCAATATCTTCTAGTTCATAGGAACCAATAGAAATTTCAATAATATTATCACCAACATGAAATAAATTGTTATCCTCATCGACATTGGGTATGCTATTATATATATGAAAGTCTATAAGTGAGCACTCATAATCTTGTTCCAGTGTTATGGATGGAAAATAATTTGCTGTTAAAATTGATGCGTTTCCGTTTAAAGTTAATGTAGTAGGCATATTGAGTACTTATAATCAAATGAATAAAAAGAAGAGTATGTTTTATGTTTTATGTTTTATTAATATATAAATATAATAATTAGTTATAATATTTCATTTTTATTAATCCAAGAGTTGTGTTCATTTGAAAACCCCAACCATTTAACAAATGCACGATCAGTTTTATTTTTATAACCTTTTCCACAAGATAAGTATTTGGATAATTGGTTGGTAGAAGCTCCTCTTCATAAAAACCACCTTTTATTGGATTTCCCATATAGTCTTCTAAGATATATGTTGTCGGATATGTAATTTTAACATCTTTTATTTTAAATATTTCTGTTGTCCAATTTGGAGTATATCCTTTTTCAAAACAGTGTTTATATTTGCTAATCCGTAGATTGTCACCAATGTTATACTTGTTTTTCTTAAATATTTTTATATGCTTATAAACGGTATTAAGTAGCAATTTTTCATTAGAAGGCTTAACGTTAATAGGAGCCATTTTTATAACTCGATGAATTTTATTGTTATAATCTATAATTAATTTCTCATACAAATCAATCCAATGATATGATCCATTATAACTGAACTCTTTCTACATCATACCTTTCAAAGTTCTGTTAAATCGTTCAACAACGGCCTTCAGTAAGTATATCATTCATAGCATTTGAAACATCTGTAGACGATTTAGATTTCAGTGGCCGAAACCAAGCATATTTTGAAAATGTGTCTATGACGGTCAATAAGTATTTAAATCCTTTGTTATATATAGAATAGTTTCCCATTTCAACTAAGTCCGCTTGCCACAAATCATCAATACCCTTCATTATTATCATTCTTCGTTTAAAATTTTTCCGTGCTTGAGAATGAAACTCATTAACCAACTCACGTTTTTCATTCATTTTTAAATTTTATCAATATTTCCACTTATAATTCTTTTTTATTGGAGGTGTATTATTAAACGTTTCACCTTTTTCAATTATTGAAGCAAAACCAAAATTTTCTAGTCTATATATTTTTTCTAACAACATTTCCATCTGCTCACTGAAATACAATTTCATTGACATCTCTTTATTTGATATCGTTTTTTGTATTAAATTATCGACATTTTCAAGTTTTTCTTCAACAAATATATATTTGTAATTAATAATTTTAAATCTTGCTGCAATTGTCTGATTTCTGTTCCCAAGAAATATTTATTAATAGCGTCTTTTTCTTGTGTAGGAAACGAAACATTTGTGATTAATGTTATTATATTTGTTATTATATTTATCCAGCACAAGTCCAACAACTTGACGAATTTTTCTTTTATGTTTTTATACCCACCATCAAAAAAGATGGGGGGTATATTGATTTTGTCATTCCGTGTGTAACACATCGAAATATTGCTCAAAGACCCCATAAAGTATATATATTCTGGGACCTCGTAAGATTCTAAGACGATCTAGCCATGTCCGTCCGTCTGTCTGTTGTTGGCACGATAGCGTCCACAAAATAAGAGATATTGAGATGAAATTTTCCCAAAATATATTTTATTGATCAGAAATGTTTGGTATTGAAAATGGGCAAAATCGGTCAACGATTTCACATAGCTCCCATACAAATGTACCCCCCGGAATAATGTACAAATAGCTTCAAATATTCACAAATTCGTTGTTTATGAAGCAAATACCACAAAATTTCGCATACATCAGTTTTTTGACGTCTGAAAAATAATTCTGCATTATGGCGGACATAGGACCATAATTGGCCCTACCCCCATATAAGGTCCCCTTTAGAAAATGACTAAATAGCTGATTAATGGCTTAAAAATGGGAATATAGCGATGAAATTCGACACACATAAGTTTCATGCAACCAAATTTTATGTATATCGGTCCATAATTGACCCTACCCCCCATATAAGGTCCCCTTCAGAAAATGACTTTAACGCTCATTACTCTCTTAAAAATACAAGTATAGCGATGAAATTTGACATAAGTAAGTTTTTTTGCTAGCCAAAACCTCTCTATGAAATTTTATGTGGATCGGTTCATAATTGACCCTACCCCCATATAGGGTCCCCTTCAGAAAATGACTTTAATGCTCATTACTGGCTTAAACAAACGAATATAGTGATGAAATTTGACATAAGTAAGTTTCTTACTAGCCAAAACCTCTCTACGAAATTTTATGTGGATCGGTCCATAATTGACCCTACCCCCCATATAAGGTCCCCTTCAGAAAATGACTTTAACGCTCATTACTGGCTTAAACAAACGAATATAGCGATGAAATTCCGCACACATAAGTTCCATGCAAGCCAATATCTCCCAACCAAATTTTAAGTATATCGGTCCATAATTGACCCTACCCCCATATAACGTCCCCTTCAGAAAATTATTTTAAAGCTCATTACTCGCTTAAAAATACAAGTATAGAGATGAAATTTGACGTACGTAAGTTTCTTACTAGCCAAAACCTCTCTATGAAATTTTATGTGGATCGGTCCATAATTGAGCCAAAAAACCCCCAATATAAGGTCCTCTTCAGAAAATGACTTTAACGCACATTACTGGCTTAAACAAACGAATATAGCGATGAAATTTGATATAAGTAAGTGTCTTACCAGCTAAAAAATCTTTATGAAATTTTATGTGGATCGGTCTATAAATGACCCTACCCCTCATATAAAGTCCCCTCCATAAAATTACTATAATGCTTATTACTGGCTTAAAAATACGACTATAGCGATGATATTTAACAGAAGTAAGTTTTTCACAAGCCAAAATCTCTTTACCAAATTTCCCAGAAATAAGTTTTATACTAGGCAATATCTCTACCAAATTTTTCTGGCTTAAAAATAGAATTATAGCAATGAAATTACACAGAGTAGTAAGATTCATACAAGTCAAATTTTACCAAATTTTATGTGGATCGGTCCATAATTGACCCTTCCCCCCATATAAGGCCCCCTTCAGAAAACGACTTTAACGTTAATTATGGGCGTAAAAATACGAATATAGCGAAGAAATTTGACATAAGTTTGTATCTTAGGAACCAAAACCTTTCCACCAAACTTTATGTGGATCGGTCTATAATTGACCCTACCCCCCATATAAGGTCCCCTCCATAAAAATACTTTAACGCTCATTACTGCCTTAAAAATTCGAGTACAGCGATGAAATTTTACAGAAGTAAGTTTTTCACAAGCCAAAATCTCTTAACCAATTTTTATGTCGAACAGGCGTTAATTGATCCTACCCCCAACATGAAGTCCCTCTCAGAAAAATACTTTAAGGACCATTACTGGCTCAAAAATATGACTATAGTAATAAAATTCAACTCAATTAAGTTCCTTGCCAGTCAAAACTCTTAACTTAATTTTATGTGGATCGAGCCTTAATTGACCTACCCCCATATAATGTTCCTATCAAAAAATTAATTACTGGGCTAAAAAACGAGTAAAGTGATGAAATTCGATATAAACCTGACCTGTATGAACCAAGATCGTTCTACAAAATTTTACGGAGAATCGGTCTATAATTGACGCAACCCCATATAAGGCTCCTTCAGCTCAGTACTGGCTTAAAAATACTAGTAGATTTATGAAATTCGACAAAAAAATAGTTTTGTGTAAGCTAATATCTTTATCTCTTCTATAGGAACCGAAATCTCCCTATCAATTTTTATGAGGATCAGTCCATAATAAAACACCACCCTATATAAATTCCCGCCCAGAAAATGACGCGAAAAATACGAATACCGCAATGCAACTCGACATAAAACAATTTTGATTTAAAATCTCTCTATCGTATTTTATGACTTTAACGCTCCTTTAGTTTAATGCTGGCTTCAAAATACAAGTATATCCTGAAATTTTAAAAAATAAGGAACTGAAATCTTCCAACAGACTTTTATGAGAATTGTTCCATATATGTATGTATAAATACCCCTACTCCCTATAAAAATTAGCACTGTCAATAGTAAACCCCTCATTAATGGACCTCTTTTAAATGTTACCCTGACGTTCTCATTAATATCGATATATAATAATAATAAAATATTCAAAATACCAAAGTTAATTATATATCAGTGATTTGATGGTGGGTATAAAAGATTCGGCATAGCCGAATATAACACTCTTACTTGTTCATTTTTTAAAAGATCGTTTTGACTTCAGGAGTGGTGACCAAACTTATCAACAGACATATTTTGTTATCCTATCCTTCCTCTAAAATCGAATTAATTTCATTGTGACCCGCTCCTTCCGATGCAATCAATAGTCTAGTCCATCTAATTCATTAGGATCATTCCAATATATATAGTTGGGTTTTTTATTATTGACATTCATAATCATCCCTTTTCCTTTACGCATTCTTGATCTTAGTGATATCTTAGATGTTGAAAATTTTTTTATGTGTCTAAAATTTTATCTTTAAACAAATTTTTTACAATAGTGCTATACTTATTGCTTTTAGTTCCCTTAATTTGATTTTTAGAATTATAGTTTCTTTTATGCGCATTAGTTTTAATCAAAATATTTTTATAAATTTCCAACTCATATGTTTCATAGCTTTTTGGTTCTTTATAAAACAATAGCTCAATTAAACCTGGTGTTAGTGCCCCAATTTTGATTTGCTATATTAATTTCTATATCGCTATTACCAAACTTCCAAGTATTATTTATGTTTTTATGTGGACCATATGTTGTGTCAAGCAACTTATTTTTCTGTAATAATGATAAGTTAATAACGCTAGATGAGTTATTAGCAGAATTTAAAAGTTGTATCTACAGTTGCATCACTACGACTTTTATCATCATCATCGCAATCATCGACATCTTCTTTAAGTTGAAAGTCTTTTTAGGTGTACTCCTTCCTACTTTGATTGACATTTCATGAATATTAAATGAATTGCTTCGTGTATCCAATTTTCTATTATAGATTTATCATATTTAGCATTGTTTACAAGGGTTTTTAATGGTTCAGTTATATATATTATATATATATATATATATTTATATTTATATATATATATATATATATATATATTTATATATATATATATATATATATTATATTTATATATATATATATATATATATTATATATATATATATATATATTATATATATATATATATATATTATATATATATATATATATATATATATAATATATATATATATATAGCAAAGCTGACAAAATATTGATTGAAAGAGCTTGGGAACGAGTTTTATCAAATTATCGCCATTATAATTGCACAAAGGCTATAACCTTTGCAAAAAATGCTAAGAAGAAATTAGATGAATCTGAACGTCACAATAAAATAATGGAGACTATCGCAATGGGAAAAGGACTCTTTCTAAAACATATAAAAGGAAGGTTGGAATAATTTGTAAAAAATCAAAAAACTATTAAATATGCTTCCCAACAAACCACTTACAGATATAGATATCATAAAGTTTGCTAATAAAAAATATTCCCAATTTTAGAGTAGTATTTATGAGAGATATGCTTCCAAATCGATCTAAACAAATAGAATGTGGTATAGTTAATTTGGATTCAGCAATTGGTAGTCGTACTCATTGGGTGACATATTATAAAAATAATAAATATATAAATATTTTGATAGCTTTGGCATTTACAACCGCCGTTGGAAATTATGAAATATTTGGGAAAAGACATCGAATACAATCATGAGCAGAAACAGCAATATAATACATTTAATTGTGGTCACTTATGTTTGGAATTTTTATATAATCAAATTAAAAATAAATGAATAAATAAATAAATATAGACAAAGCTCTTTTGAAACAAAAAAAAAATTATATATTTTTTTCATATACTACAAAAGTATTTTGATAATAAATAATATATTTTTATTAAGTTTTCAATCATTTTCTTTTCCTTTTCAAACAAGGTGAATTCGTAGGAATCCGCAATTCTCCGACATTGTCTTGCAAACAACTCATATATCTGCATTTAGTATGTAGATTATCATCATTTTTTTCCGGTCATCTAATAATTTTAAAAAGTTTTGAATTAATTGTAAATGTTCTAAAAAAATAAAACCATTAAAATCATTTAAAAATTGTGTAATAGCAATTCGAGTCACCATTTTAAATCAACTTTACTTATAAGAATAAAAAATTTTTATTTTGTTCCTTTCTTTTTATAGAGAAATTTAAAAAAATAATAACATTTTTTTTACCATATTTAGTATATTTATTGGTAATTTTTATTATTATTATTTTTTTCTATTATTAATATTATTATAAATTTAAATTATCATATAGTATAAAGACTAATAAGAATAAGTAAATAGTTTAGAAATTATTATTGCTTCCGCTTTTTGGTGCTACTGCTACCAATGGAATTATTTTCCCAGCATAGTAGGGCTGTGCATTTGGAATGCACACTAGATCATCATCATCTAGAAAGGTATTGTAGTCCGTAATGGCCTCCAGCTCCAACACGTCATGCGTTTCATCATCTCCCTTTTTTTTTATTAGGCGATAATTATTTTCATTCGTCTGACTAATTTAATCATCACTTAGAGCCATGTATCTTGATGGGAGGTTTAAAAAAACATTCCTCCAATTCAACCGTTACAAGCATGCAACCAAACTTGCTCTTCTGTCGAAACATCTTAGAAACCTTTGCGGTTTTAAATACTCCAAGTCCTTCAAAGATATGTATGGTTTGTACTTAAGCCTGTTGAAGGCTTCAAACAATTTGTGCGCTAGTTAATTTTTTTGCAGCCAATGAAATTTATTTTTGTAATGATTATTATTTTGTAGTGTTCAGTATTTATATATAAAATTTTACTTTGTAAATTCTTAAATTTTGTGTATTGTTTTCTCATATCATAAAATAATGCTGGGTGACAGTTCTCAAATTTTTTACAGTTTTTCCAAAAAAACGTATTTGTAGAGATAACATTTTAATTTTTTTTGTTTAAAAGTTCTTGGTGGTGGCGTCATGGATATTTTTCTAAAGTCATATCACAGCATTTTATTTTAATGTTATTTTCTTTTTCTAAAACTAAAATCTTAATAAATCATAATAACCTGTATAAAAATTTAAAGAACAGGAGTCACCATGGATAAATATGTGATAGTGATAGTCTCCAGATTTATTCAATTTCGTTTTGTTTTAGAGGCAAGCAGTTTACAGTTTTTCTGGGTGTTGGCGTCATGAAAATATTTCTAAAACCATATCACTACATTTTTCCAAAATAATTTAAAAATTTGTTCCGGAAGTATTTTTTCTTTTTCTTAAACTTAAATGTTAAATAATGTAAATAACCCGCATGAAACTCAAAAGAAAGAGGAATCAGCGTGGAAAAAAAATGTGCGACAAAATTTTTTTTGGAAACAATGAATAAACCCCGCATAAAAATCAAAAGAAGAAGAATCGCGTGGAAAAAATTTGTGCGCCAAAAATTTGTTGGAAACAATGACGCAAACCCGCATGAAAATCAAAAGAATGTTTGGCTAATTCTTTACACTTTTCAAGAACAAGTCCCTATTCATTTTCATCGCAAGATCAAATCCCTATTCATTTTCACCGCAATATCAAATCACTATTCATTTTCATCGGGATCAACCCCTATTCTACAACTACTCATTCCTTATATGGGGGGTAGGGCCAATTATGGTCCTATGTCCGCCATAATGCAGAATTATTTTTCAGACGTCAAAAAACTGATTTATGCGAAATTTTGTGGTATTTGCTTCATAAACAACGAATTTGTGAATATTTGAAGCTATTTGTACATTATTCCGGGGGTACATTTGTATGGGGGCTATGTGAAATCGTTGACCGATTTTGCCCATTTTCAATACCAAATATTTCTGATCAATAAAATATATTTTGGGAAAATTTCATCTCAATATCTCTTATTTTGTGGACGCAATCGTGCCAACAACAGACAGACGGACAGACGGACGGACATAGCTAGATCGTCTTAGAATCTTACGAGGTCCCAGAATATATATACTTTACGGGGTCTTAGAGCAATATTTCGCTGTGTTACACACGGAATGACAAAACCAATATACCCCCCATCTTTTTTGATGGTGGGTATAAAAAGGCGGTAATTTGAGTTTCCGATATGATTGCAAAGAACTTTGACAGTTTTCATGCTATGACAGTAATTTATGCATCATTTTAAAGTATTATGATTGCACTTTAATTTGTTATATCATTTGTGGCATAATGTGTTTGTCTAAAAAATGGATCAGTAGTGTTTGTCAAATTGATGGATCAGTAGAATTATTGTTCTGTGTTAAAAAAAACTTTAATTTGAGGTTCCGATATGGTTGCAAATAACATTGACAGTTTTCATGCTATGACAATCATTTATGCATTATTTAAAAGCATTATAATTGCACTTTAAATTGGTATATCATTTGTAGCATAATGTGTTCGTCTAAAAAATGGTCAATTTGATGGATCGGTTGAATTGTTGTTCTATGTGTAAAAACGCGGTATTTTGAGATTCCGATATGGCTGCAAATAACTTTGGCAGTTTTTTTTAGCTAAAACAGTCGTTTATATACCATTTTGACAGTTTTCATGCCATGACAGTCATTAATGCATTATTTTAAAGCATTATGATTGCACTTTAATTTGGTATATCATTTGTGGCATAATGTGTTTGTCTAAAATATCTGTATGGCGACGAAATTGGACATAAACAAGTTTTGTGGGAACCGAAATTTCTCTACCAAAGTTTATGATGATCGACCCATAATTGACCCTACCCCTGAATATATATACTTTATGGGGTCTTAGAGCAATATTTCGATGTGTTACACACGGAATGACAAAATCAATATACCCCCCATCTTTTTTGATGGTGGGTATAAAAATGGCATAAAAATGAAAAATTATAAGGAAATTGAAAATTGCATGAATGAAATTAGAAGAACGTTATCAATAATTTAACAATGGCATAAATCAAAATTAAAAATTATTAAGAAAATGAAAGATGCCAAAAACAAAAAACAATGAAAAATTAAAAATATTAAAAATAATATATGCCATTTCGCCATCCGTAGAATCTGTAGTTTTTATATATTTTTATTTTGCATGAAATATAGTAGTAAATAATTTTAAAACGATGGCTTTAAAAAATACAATCTACATAAACGAACACATCAATAATTGAAAGTTTAATATTATTATTATTATCATTATTATTATTATTATTATTATTAATTTTATTATTATATACATTATATATAAAATGGTGTAGGCCTAATGGGGATGCCAGCCATTAAAAATAATTGGCAACGCGCCATGTGTAGTACCTCTAAGGTGGTGCGGAAACCTACATATAATAATGAAAAATCACAAGTCCTTTTAAGGGCTAAAAATATTTTTCAAAAGGGATTTAACAATAACTAACTAAATACCGAATATATACCATATAATTGGCTAATTCTTCGAAAGTGACAACCCCATAAATCGGTTCCTAGGACAATTATCTCTCGAAATTTGTGTAACTTTTTTTAGCACAACAATATCTGACCGATTTTATAATCAACAAACTATATACTTGTTAATATTGAAAAATAACACTTTAATAGTGAATACCATATAATTGGCTAATTTTTCGAAAGTGACAACCCCATAAATCGGTTCCTAGGACAATTATCTCTCGAAATTTGTGTAACTTTTTTTGGCACAACAATATCTGACCGATTTTATAATCAACAAACTATATACTTGTTAATATTGAAAAATAACACTTTAATAGTGAATTCCATATAATTGGCTAATTTTTCGAAAGTGACAACCCCATAAATCGGTTCCTAGGACAATTATCTCTCGAAATTTGTGTAACTTTTTTGGCACAACAATATCTGACAGATTTTATAATCAACAAACTATATAGTTGTTAATATTGAAAAATAACACTTTAATAGTGAATACCATATAATTGGCTAATTTTTCGAAAGTGACAACCCCATAAATCGGTTCCTTAAACAAATCTCTCACGAATTTGAATGATTTTTTTAAAGAAAATCAATAAATTTGCATTGATATTATAAATAACACCTAAATAGTGAACACGCTATGAAAGTGACAGCAAAAGTATGTTAAACAAACTGTCAAAAGTTATTTTGTATAGTTCCAAAAATGCGTATTTTAGTACTTTTTTTGTTTTTACTTTCTTGTGCAACTGTGTATGTAGTTTTTTGAGAGTTCGGATTGTTACCGGTACGTTTTCTTCACGCGGGTAAAAATAGGTTGTTTCAATTTTATTTTTTTGACAAGTAACGAGATGTATGAAGTTTATTTTATTTGTACATATTCAAAAAAGCGTTGCCACATTAGAAAAGGGTATAAAATAATAAAGGAAATTTTTAAATGCCTATGTGTAGTTCGGAAATGTATTATGTACAATGATACTATTACATTTGTACATATGTATATACATTTTCTCAATAATTAAAACAAACAAGTAAAGTGAAGTAAAAACAAGTAAGAGTTCTATATTCGGCTGTGCCGTATCTTATATACCCTTCACCATGATGTGTTTAAAGCCTTTTGTACCTTTTGAAGAACGAAAAAGTACCAAAAA
>NC_060954.1:25746585-25749199 GCF_022045245.1 Lucilia cuprina
ATATTTTAGACAAACACATTATGCCACAAATGATATACCAAATTAAAGTGCAATCATAATGCTTTAAAATAATGCATTAATGACTGTCATGGCATGAAAACTGTCAAAGTTATTTGCAACCATATCGGAACCTCAAACTACCACCTTTTTAAATCTGGGAAAATAATTGTGTAAATCTATCCAATTGTCAAATTTCTAAAAATACATTATGCAATAAGTTATATACCAAAACAAATGTCAATTTTAATGCTTTAAAATAGTGCATAAACGACTAGCTCGAAAACTGCCAAAGTTATCTGCAACCATATCGGAACCCTTAAATTACAGCTTTTTTAAACATAGAACAACAATTCTACCGATACATCAAATTGACCATTTTTTAGACGAACACATTATGCTACAAATGATATACCAATTTAAAGCGCAATTATAATGCTTTAAAATGATGCATAAATGACTGCCTAGCATGAAAACTGTCAAAGTTATTCGCAACTATATCGGAACCTCAAATTACATTATGCAATAAATTATATTCCAAAACAAATGGCAATTTTAGTGCTTTAAAATGGTGCATAAACGACTGTTCTAGCTCGAAAACTGCCAAAATTATTTGCAACCATATTGGAACCTCAAATTACAACTTTTTTAAACATAGAACAACAATTCTACAGATCCGTCATATTTACAATTTGTAGAAACACACATTAAAGTGCAATCATAATGCTTTAAAATGATACATAAATGACTGTCATAGCATAAAAAATGTCAAAGTTATTTGCAACCATATCGGAACCTCAAATGATCTATCTTATTGGCCATTTTCTTGAAATACATTATCCAATAAATTATATACCAAAACAAATGACAATTTTAATGCTTTAAAATGGTACATAAACGACTGTCCTAGCTCGGAAAATGCCAATTTGCAACTATATTGGAACCTCAAATAACACCTTTTTTAAACATAGAACAACAATTTTACCGATCCATCATATTTACAATTTGTAAAAACACACATTAAAGTGAAATGACTGTGAAAACAAATGGCAATTTTAATGCCTTAAAATGGTGCATAAGCGACTGGCCTAGCTCGACAACTGTCAAAGTTATTTGCAACAATAGCGGAACCTCAAATTACCGTGTTTTTACACATAGAAGAATAATTCTACCGACCCATCAAATTGACCATTTTTTAGACAAACACATTATGCCACAAATGATATACCAAATTAAAGTGCAATAAATTATATACCAAAACAAATGGAAATTTTAAACGACTGTCCTAGCTCGAAAACTGACAAAGTTATTTGCAACCATGTCGGAACCTCAAGTTACAGCTTTTTTAAAAATAGAACAACAATTTTCCGATTCATCAAATTGACCATATTTTAGACAAACACATTATGCCACAAATGATATACCAAATTAAAGTGCAATCATAATGCTTTAAAATAATGAATAAATGACTGTCATACCATAAAAACTGTCATAGTTATTTGCAACCATATCGGAACCTCAAACTACCACCTTTTTAAATTTGGGAAAATAATTGTATCGATCTATCCAATTGTCAAATTTCTAAAAATACATTATGCAATAAGTTATATACCAAAACAAATGTCAATTTTAATGCTTTAAAATATTGCATAAACGACTGTCCTAGCTCGAAAACTGCCAAAGTTATCTGCAACCATATCGGAACCTCAAATTACAGCTTTTTTCAACATAGAACAACAATTCTACCGATTCATCAAATTGACCATTTTTTAGACGAACACATTATGCTACAAATGATATACCAATTTAAAGCGCAATTATAATACTTTAAAATGATGCATAAATGACTGCCTAGCATGAAAACTGTCAAAGTTATTCGCAACTATATCGGAACCTCAAATTACATTATGCAATAAATTATATTCCAAAACAAATGGCAATTTTAGTGCTTTAAAATGGTGCATAAAGGACTGTTCTAGCTCGAAAACTGCCAAAATTATTTGCAACCATATTGGAACCTCAAATTACAACTTCTTTAAACATAGAACAACAATTCTACAGATCCGTCATATTTACAATTTGTAGAAACACACATTAAAGTGCAATCATAATGCTTTAAAATGATGCATAAATGACTGTCATAGCATAAAAAATGTCAAAGTTATTTGCAACCATATCGGAACCTCAAATGATCTATCTTATTGGCCATTTTCTTGAAATACATTATCCAATAAATTATATACCAAAACAAATGACAATTTTAATGCTTTAAAATGGTGCATAAACGTCTGTTCTAGCTCGAAAACTGCTAAAGTTATAGCAACCATATCGGAACCTCAAATTAAAGCTTTTTTACACATAGAACAACAATTCTACCGATCAATCAAATTTACCATTTTTTAGAAAAACACATTATACTACAAATAATTTACAAATTAATGTGTAATTATAGTGCTTTAAAAAGATGCATAAATGATTGTCATAGCATAAATGATTGTAATGTGCAATTATAATGCTTTAAAAAGATGTATAAATGATTGTCATAGCATGAAAACTGTCAATGTCATTCGCAACCATTTCGGAACTTCAAATTAAGGCTTTACAAACAAACACAGAA
>NC_060954.1:25749299-25750327 GCF_022045245.1 Lucilia cuprina
TAATGCTTTAAAAAGATGTATAAATGATTGTCATAGCATGAAAACTGTCAATGTCATTCGCAACCATTTCGGAACTTCAAATTAAGGCTTTACAAACAAACACAGAACAATAAATACCGAACCGTCAATTTTATATTTTTTAGAAAAACACATTATGCCACAAATGTTATAACAAATAAAAGTGCAATCATAATGCTTTAAAATGATGCATAAAAGACTGTCATAGCATAAAAACTGTCAATGTCATTTGCAACCTTATCGGAACCGCAAATTGCCGCCTTTTTAAACCTTGGAAAATAATAGTACCGATCTATCCAATTGGCCAATTTCTAAAAATACATTATACAAAAAATTATATACCAAAACAAATGGCAATTTTAATGCTTTAAAATAGTGCATAAATGACTGTAATAGCTCGAAAACTGCCAATGTTATTTGCAGCCATATCGGAACCCCAAATTACCGCTTTTTTTACACATAGAACAATAATTCTACAGATCCATCAATTTCACCATTTTTTAGACAAACAACTTATGCCATAAATTATATTCCAAATTAAGTGCAATGATAATGCTTTAAAATGATGCATATATGACTGTCATGACATAAAAACTGTCAAAGGTTATTTGCTACCATATCGGAACCTCAAATTACCATATCGGAACCTCAAATTAAAGCTTTTTTAAACACAATAATTATACCGATCCATCGATTTGGCCATTTTTTAGACAAACACATTATGACATAAATGATATAACAAATTAAAGTGCAATCATAATGCTTTACAATGATGCATAAATGACTGCCCTAGCATGAAAACTGTTAAGGTTCTTTGCAACCATATCGGAGCCTTAAATTACAGCTTTTTATACCCACCATCAAAAAAGATGGGTGCTATATTGATTTTGTCATTCCGTGTATAACACATCGAAATATTGCTCTAAGACCCCATAAAGTATATATATTCTGGGACCTCGTAAGATTCTAAGACGATCTAGCCATGTCCGTCCGTCTGTCTGTTGTTGGCA
>NC_060954.1:25750427-25792157 GCF_022045245.1 Lucilia cuprina
ATTGATCCTACCCCCCATATAACGTCCCCTTTAGAAAATTATTTTAACGCTCATTACTCGCTTAAAAATACAAGCATAGAGATGAAATTTGACATACGTAAGTTTCTTACTAGCCAAAACCTCTCTATGAAATTTTATGTAGATCGTTCCATAATTGAGCCAAAAACCCCCACATATAAGGTCCTCTTCAGAAAATGATTTTAACGCTCATTACTGGCTTAAACAAACGAATATAGCGATGAAATTTGATATAAGTTAGTGTCTTACCAGCCAAAAAATCTTTCTGAAATTTTATGTGGATCGGTCTATAATTGACCCTACCCCTCATATAAAGTCCCCTCCATAAAATTACTATATGCTCATTACTGGCTTAAAAATACGACTATAGCGATGATATTTAACAGAAGTAAGTTTTATACTAGCCAAAATCTCTTTACCAAATTTCCCAGAAATAAGTTTTATACTAGGCAATATCTCTCTACCAAATTTTTGGCTTAAAATTAGAATTATAGCAATGAAATTACACAGAAGTAAGATTCATACAAGTCAAAATTTACCAAATTTTATGTGGATCGGTCCATAATTGACCCTTCCCCCCATATAAGGCCCCCTTCAGAAAAATACTTTAACGTTAATTATGGGCGTAAAAATACGAATATAGCGAAGAAATTTGACATAAGTTTGTATCTTAGGAACCAAAACCTTTCCACCAAACTTTATGTGGATCGGTCTATAATTGACCCTACCCCCCCATATAAGGTCCCCTCCATAAAAATACTTTAACGTTCATTACTGCCTTAAAAATTCGAGTACGGCGATGAAATTATACAGAAGTAAGTTTTTCATAAGCCAAAATCTCTTTACCAATATTTATGTTGAAAATGCGTTAATTGACCCTACCCCCAACATGAAGTCCCTATCAGAAAAATACTTTAAGGACCATTACTGGCTCAAAAATATGACTATAGTAATAAAATTCGACTCAATTAAGTTCCTTGCCAGTCAAAAACTCTTAACTTAATTTTATGTGGATCGAGCCTTAATTGACCTACCCCCATATAATGTTCCTATCAAAAAATTAATTACTCGGCTAAAAAACGAGTAAAGTGATGAAATTCGATATAAACCTGACCTGTATGAATCAAGATCGTTCTACAAAATTTTACGGAGATCGATCTATAATTGACGCAACCCCCATATAAGGCTCCTTCAGCTCAGTACTGGCTTAAAAATACTAGTAGATTTATAAAATTCGACAAAAAAAAAATAGTTTTGTGTAAGCTAATATCTTTACCTCTTCTATAGGAACCGAAATCTCTCTATCAATTTTTATGAGGATCAGTCCATAATAAAACCACCCCATATAAATTCCGCCCAGAAAATGACGCGAAAAATACGAATACCGCAATGCAACTCGACATAAAACAATTTTGATTTAAAATCTCTCTATCATATTTTATGACTTTAATGCTCCTTTAGTTTAATGCTGTCTTCAAAATACAAGTATATCGTTGAAATTTTAAACAAATAAGGAACTGAAATCTTCCAACAGACTTTTATGAGAATTGTTCCATATATGTATGTATGTATGGATGGATGGATGTATGTATGTATGTATGTATAAATACCCCTACTCCCTATAAAAATTAGCACTGTCAATAGTAAAACCCCCATTAATGGACCTCTTTTAAATGTTACCCTGACGTTCTCATTAATATCGATATATAATAATAAAATATTCAAAATATCAAAGTTAATTTATATATCAGTGATTTGATGGTGGGTATAAAAGATTCGGCATAGCCGAATATAACACTCTTACTTGTTATTATTAGGATGGCTCAAATGTAACATAATTTTAAATTAAATTTAATTTTTATTTTGGAAAAGTTAAATATAAAATTAATATCAAATATTAAATATTTTAATAATTATGTTACGTTTTCCTTGAAAGTCTTAGTGTTATATATAGTGAAATAAATTGGTGAATTAATAATAAAAAAATTTAACTCACGGTTAAATAAATCGTTGTCAGCAGGCGCCCGATGACTGATGATTTGCTTAATTTGATGAGCTTTGATTGAAGTAATTAACGTTAATTTATAAATTTAATTGTTAATAAAAAAATTAGAAATTTTTTGTCTTAATAAAAATTTTCATAATAAAAAAATCATTACTGCGGATTTAATGAAAAGCAATCAGATGTAAAGACCAAAATCGTAATTTGATATTAATTAGTTCATCAAAATGTATAATTTATCGACTGATTCGTCTATTAGTTTGATTTATTTAGGAAGAATGACCACCAACGAATTGTGGACAATAAAATTAAATTCTATATGCACCATATAAGTAAAAAAGATATGTATCTGTTCACCCTGATTCGACCAGAAATGAGTGATGATGTAACACTCTTGTCGTTCTTAAGAATTTAAAAATTTAAGCTTTCTTTATGATTCTGACGAGTAGTATAACGTTTTTAGCGTATTATAATGTTCGTTCTTTATATTCATTAATCGGTTTCTGGTCCGAATTCGCCAATAAATTATATGAAAACCATCAACCACATTCAGAACAAACGTTAGATCGTTTTCAATGACTAGTTTTACAAATTTCCTATAACAGAACCAAATCTAGTTAATTTTAAATTCCAAAAGAAATCCAAAAAAATGCTCACCGTTCAAAATGTTCCTTTATATTTCCTTTTCTCCTATATTATTCAAACTATATTCTGGTTTTATTTTTCTTTCTCTAAAAATCAACAGTCTCAACCAAAATTTATGTTATAAATGAAAAATTTTGAAAACGTCGTGAAAATTATTTAAAGCAATATCAAGGCTAACTTTGTAAATTTTGACACAATTTACGAATTATAATAAAGAAACAAAAATAATACACCTAAAGAAAATGTTAATGAACTATTGAAATATTCTATCCAATTTTCAAATTAAAACACAATTCAAATAAAATTGTCGCTACCACAAAGTAGATTAAAATCAAAGCATGCTGAAGAGTTTAATCTAAACATAGGCGACAAAATGTTATGACAGAATCAGGTCCATATGTCTTTCATATGGTAAACACTAATGTGACCACCATCGATATCCTCGAGCTCATAGTTAACATTACCAAGTTTTCTCTTTACTACTGCTCTAACTCCAACTGGTGCTAGTTTGGCATTAAAGTAATTCACTAATGAACTCTAAGCATAATTACGATGTATTACTTCCTGTCCAATGTTAAATTCCCTTTTCCGAGACCTCAAGTTATAGGATTTTGTATTTTTCTCATAAGCATCCCTAATTCGCGTTTGAAAAGAGTCCCGTAGAATCGTGAAGCTGTCTTGTCGTTCGATTTGAGTATCAAATTCTGCCAAAAGTTTAAGGTTACGAAGAATTTTGTAGTCATGTCCATGGTTGATCATATTCTGTCCGAAAAGAAGTTCATAAGGTGTTCGTCCAGTTGTCTGATGAACACTATTACGAAGTGCACAATTAACGCAAGGTAGGTAGATATCCCATTGACGCTGATCATTATGTACATAAGACCGAAGAGCTTCGTTAATGGATCTATTGACTCTTTCACAAGCGTTAGCCTGAAGACTATGGACAGCTGTGAATTGGTGATGAATTCCGAATTTTTCCATTAAATTTTTAAATTCTTTCGATTTAAATTGGCTGCCATTATCGGTAACCATAATTTTCGGTATGCCATAACAAGTAAAAATTTCGTTCCTTAAATATTCCAAAATTGGTTTCGTAATAAATTTTTTTAACGGTTCCAAAAAAGTAAATTTTGTAAAATGATCCATGATAATTAGAATCCCCATATGTCCGTTCTTCGTACGTGGAAGAGTTCCTATCATGTCCATATACAAACGCTGAAATGGTCTTTCAGTAATCACCATCTCACCCATTTTTGGTTTAAGACTTGTGTTAGGAGTCTTGGATGTTTTGCATGAAACACAATTTAATATATATTCACGTACATCGATAACCATTTTGGGCCAAAAGAAAAATTGACGTATTCGATGCAATGTTTTTGCAATGCCACCGTGTGAGACAGATCGTGAGCTACTTGGATGACATTCCTACGTAATTTCAATGGAACAAAGAGTTTCCATGAATCAGATTCATCTTCGTTCCCCGTTGAAAATCCTGTCCTTTTATAGATAAATTTATCGATGACTTTATAATTGGGCAAATTGGATTTCAAAATATCATTTCGCAAATTCACATATTCTGAGCTATCAAATTTATTTGAACTCAAATCAATTGAAGGTAGGGTTTCCAACTCTAGTTCATCTATATTATCATCATTTTCATATGCTCGGGATAACGCATCTGGAACGATATTTTCCTTACCCTTACGGTGTTCAATTGAGAATTCAAAGCCTTGTAGTTTGAAAGCCCACCTTGCCAAACGGCCAATCAAATCTTTCTGTCTCATCAACCACTTGAGACTCGCGTGATCCGTTATCACTTTGAATTCTTGGCCTTCTATGTAAGCTCTAAACTTTTTCACCGCCAAAACCACCGCAAGGCATTCTAATTCTGTAATAGAATAGTTCCTTTGTACCTTGTTTAGCTTCTGTGACATAAAGGCAATCGGTCTCTCGTTACCATCGTCATCAACGATTTTTGAGCCTCGTCATTCCAAAAAAATGTTTTCTTCTTTGATAGCAATTCCGTCAAAGGAAACGTAAATGAAGCATAATCGTTAATAAATCTTCTATACCATCCCACCATACCAAGAAACTGGCGAAGTTGGCGAACGGATTTCGGAATGGAAAACTCTGAAATTGCATTCACTTTGTCCGGGTCAACTTTTAAACATCCCTCTCCTACTATGTATCCCTCTCCTACTATGTATATTGTACTTGTTTTATAGCAAAGGTACTCTTCTTCACATTGATAGTCAAATTAGCCCTTCGAAATTGAGTATCCACCTCCTGTAAATGTCGCAGATGTTCGTCAAAGTCCTTGGAAATAATTAGTAAGACATCAAGATATACAAAAGCGTTCGTCTTTAACTGATATGGAACGACTAAGTCCATCAGTCTACACATTGTTTGTGGGGCATTGCACAATCCAAACGGCATTCTTGTAAATTGATACAATGGCCGATTAGGGATTGTGAAAGCAGTCTTCTGCCGGGAATCTTCGTCCAATTTAATTTGCCAAAAGGCATCTTTCAAATCCACTTTGGAAATGAAATAAATTGGAGGAAGTCTGGAAATTAGTCCGTCTATATTTGGAATCGGGTAAGCGTTTTTTGTCGTCACGGAATTTACTTTTCTACTGTCCAAACAGAATCTTACTTTACCAGGTTTTACTATCAAAACTCCAGGAGATGACCAAGGTGAAGCTGGACATTCTTCTATTACACCTAAATTGAGCATCCTATGAATCTCTCCACATAAAAGCTTCTCTCTTGCTGGAGATATGGGATAATACCTTTACTTGATCGGAGTTGCATCTCCTGTATCAATCTTGTGTGTTATCAAAGATGTACATCCTAAACCGTCCCGCTCTGAATTTGGAAAATAATCTATAATTTTCTGAAGTTGTTGTTTTTGAGTTAAAGTCATAGAAATTTTGTTTGAGTCTTCGTTCGAAATAATTTCACTAATATTATTAATTGTAGCAATTTGTATTCCAAATTTTTGCCAAAAATCCATACCACATATAATTTCCTGAGATATTGTCGGAATTAATAAAAATTCAATTGATTCTGTTCGACCGTTGTAATTTATATCATAAGCAATAGTACCTAAAATACGTTGTTGTTGACCATCTGCAGTTTTCACGTTACCTACTCCACTCTCAGATATTTTAAAACATAGTTTAGAACCTATGACACTAACATTTGCACCACTATCCAATAGTGCAAATCTATTCTCACCCTGCAAATTTAGTAAAATATAAGGTCTGCTGTCATTTGTTTTAGCTATCACTGAAGAAATTATAGATTTTCCTAAATTTTCCTCCTCATATAATACTCACGAATCCTTCTTGAGGATCTGTTCGGTTTCTGTTCGAAGTTGGTATTGTTAAATATTCTATTTCTAGCACTAATGTACTGTTCTAACCGAATGTGATAGGGTCTTTGTAAAGGATGTATATTTTGTAAATCAAGTTTATTGGTTCCATCCGGTTTAATTGTCATAGCAGGTGTATTCGTCTTGTCAAGTTGTTTAATCATGTCTTGTATATTTTCAGAAAATTATAGATTTATATTGGATGTCCGTCCTTCCTTATAAGGACATCCTTCAATGCGTTTCTCCGTTTCTGTAAACAGTTTGGACATTGAGGTTTGAAAATATTCTTTGTTCCACATCCGTAACAGAATATCGAACGCGGTTCCATACACTCAACATAATAGTTCGTGCCTAACTAATCCGATAACGGTGTCCGTAATCGATCACAAAGCACAATAATCGAATCGTAAAATTCATCAAATGATTCCCTAGGTTTTTGTTTACGTCTTAAAATCTCATCTTTTATGTCGAAGTCAGTGTGGTTATCTTTATATTGACGTTTCATTGCCTCACGCAAATCAGCCCAATTCATGTTATCACAACTGCGATGAAATCTCCAGAACCATTTCAAAGCTTTCCCTTCAAACAGGATATGTGCGTGTTCACATAAAAGTTGAAAATTACCTCGTAAATTGGCATAAGTAAGTGTATCCACTCGGTATATAAATTCGTCAACCGAAATCTCTGAGATGTCTCCCGTGAACCGTACTTTCCAATTCCGAATTATGTTTAATGTCTTTTCCGTATTATTATCATCGTCATCGTTATCAACCCTTTCGTTCTGTCTATCCTGTGTATTTTGTCGTAAACTTCCTAAAGATAAATTTCGAAAAGTTTCGGTAATCATATTGCCTATTTCGTCTCTAAAATCCCTTAACGATTCATTAACCAGTTGTCGAACGCGATTATCAGCACTTCTCTGTTCACTTGCAGCTATACGAGCCTGTAAACGAGTTCTCGGCCTATTTAACAAAACTAATACCACACGATTTGAAACTAATTACACATTCATAAGAAAATCAAGTAACTAATAATGATAACGAAAGGTAAAGACAAGTCAATCTATATCATGTACCGGCGGATAGAGAGGCAGATAAAAAAATCACCACTACACACACACTATTGTCATTTTTTCATTGAAATTGCACTGAAAAAATTATTTTGTTATTTTTAATTTTGAAGATTAAATTGCATTACTGTAAAATGCGAATATTTATAAACAATGTGTAATCAATGTACTTAAGAATGATAATTTCTTCACATAGAAACAACATTTCTAATTAAAATGTACAAAAAAGTATGAAACAAGATTAACTTATTTACTTTCATTGTTATGCATTCTAGAAAATTATTTAGAGTGTACGTTGTTTTTGTAAATTAAGCTCTTGCTTTTGCAAGTTGTTTTTGTTTTTTCAAGTTGTGTTTGCAATTTCTTAAACAAAGCGACACAACCTGCTTTGTTGAATGCTGTCAAGCAACTAATTAAAATATTTGTATTTTTGATGCTCTTGTTTAGAGGTTCGTATGCGATCGTGTTGTGTACATGTAATTTGCCGAAAATCTTCGTTGTCAGAACAATACTAGCGCCGACGTCTGATCAATATTGTATCTATTTAAATATTTTTCCAGAATACTAAACTAAAAGTATACAATTCGGAAATGCATTTAAATTATCGATATTTCTTATTCCAGAAAACAAATTTAAAGTATTACTACTCAGTGAAGAATTTTAGTAGGGAGACTAATAAACAAATAAAAAAAATTAAATTAAACAAAAACTAAAATATTAAAATTACAGAAAATACCCATCAAGTCCAATCAATAAAAGAAAAGAGAATTAAGTAACTCAATATTGTTGGAAAATATTCAACTAATATCAAAATAAATTTACTCCAAAAGACAAAATTGAGTATGGAAAAGAAAAAGGTTTTGATTAGCAAATGTAGGAAAGTAATCGATTAAAATCAATTACCTTAAGTCCACACAAAAGATAACTAAAATAAAAAAATGTAAATTTCAAAGAAGTAGAGGAAGCCAGAAGGTTCAGAAATAAAAGAGCAACAACTCAAGCATGAACCCAAACCCTGTTTACCAATGTACAATAAAAAGTAATCTATGGAATTGAAAATCGTAAAAGATAACAAATTATTAAACAAAAGTAAAAGAAGATAGTAAAAGAAGAGAAAAGTAAATAAATAAAAGATCGATATATCAGTATCTAGATAGAAATAAAGCACTAAATTTTAATAACACGAACACTGAGGCCCCACGTTGGGCGCCAAAATCTCTGTAACGATTCTTTGAAGAGTTGTTCTTATATTTGGGAAATATAGTTACCTTTAATAACGGCTGTGCTCGTCGGAGGGGTGGATTAATAGATAAAAATCCCAAAGAAATCATTGAACCGATTACAGTAGATTTTAAATTAGATAGCAAATTAAATACAAAAAAAAACTAAAACAGAACGATCTATATATATAAAAACAGAAGGTGAATTAGGCTTGAATAAGTGAGGGTTATAGCTTGGGATGGAATTCGCTACAACATTTCTATACTCTCCCACCATGCTGACAGAGAATATAGGTGTATAGTCAGCCCTTAAATAAGCCTGAAGTAAATATTGTCTTACTACCCCATACCAAATACTTCACTTTTCGTAATTAATAATAAACTAATCTAAGCCATTATTTTCAATTCAAAACAAAAATTTAACATATTTATTAAAAGTAGAAATCAAAACAAAATTAAATTTTAATTATATGTTAAATTTACAAGTGATAAATTTCAGAACTATAGGTCATAATTAATATAAAAAACAAAATTAATCAAAGATAATATTATATGATTCTGTTATTGTGATTTAAATATAGAATACTTAAAAAAATATAAAGAGGAACAAAACATGTATGTAGTATGTAGGGTATTATTAGGATGGCTCAAATGTAACATAATTTTAAATTAAATTTAAGTAACAAGTTTTATTTTGGAAAAGTTAAATATAAAATTAATATCAAATATTAAATATTTTAATAATTATGTTACGTTTTCCTTGAAAGTCTTAGTGTTATATATAGTGAAATAAATTGGTGAATTAATAATAAAAAAAAATTAACTCACGGTATATAAGTCCATCGTTGTCAGCAGGCGCCCGATGACTGATGATTTGCTTAATATGATGTGCTTTGATTCAATCAAGAGATAAATGTAGGGTTTTAATGGGTGCGTATAAGGATTATATTACTTAAGTAATATAATCCATACGCGGTGTTGCATTGTTTTCTTTTTAAATGTATGTTTATGATAATAATTTCATTTTTAAAAGTCTTAGTTTTCAGAAATTCAGACCATACGAAGAAATTTAGTTATTTAATTTTAAACAATGAGAATGATGAATATTTAAGAAATAATAATAAAATTAGATTAAGTAATTTACGTTAATTTATAAATTTAATTGTTAATAAAAAATTTGAAATTTAATAACTTAATAAAAATTATCATAATAAAAAAATCTTTACTGCGGATATAATGAAAAGCAATCAGATGTAAAGACCAAAATCGTAATTTGATATTAATTAGTTCATCAAAATGTACAATTTATTGACTGATTAGTCTATTAGTTTGATTTATTTAGGAAGAATGACCACAAACGAATTGTGGACAATAAAATTAAATTCTCATATGCACCATATAAGTAAAAAAGATATGTATCTGTTCACCTGATTCGACCAGAAATGAGTGATGATGTAACACTCTTGTCGTTATTAAGAATTTAAAAATTTTAATCTATCGTTTTCAGCGTATTATAATGTTCGTTCTTTATATTCATTAATCGGTTTCTGGTCCGAATTCGCCAATAAATTATATGAAAACCATCAACCACATTCAAAACAAACGTTAGATCGTTTTCAATGACTAGTTTTACAAATTTCTTATAACAGAACCAAATCTAGTTAATTTTAAATTCCAAAAGAATTCCAAAATAATGCCCACCGTTCAAAATGTTCCTTAATATTTCCTTTTCCTCCTATATTATTAAACTATATTATGGTTTTATTTATATCTCTCTCTAAAAATCAACCATCCCAACCAAAATTTATTTTATAAATGAAAAATTTTGAAAACGTCGTGAAAATTATTTAAAGCAATGTCAAGGCTAACTTTGTAAATTTTGAAACAATTTTCGAATTAAATTAAAGAAACAAAAATAATACACCTAAAGAAAATGTTAATGAACTATTGAAATATTCTATCCAATTTTTAAATTAAAACACAATTCAATTAAAAATTGTCGCTACCACATCATAATGCTTTAAAATGATGCATAAATGACTGTCATAGCATGAAAACTTTCAAAGTTATTCACAACCATATCAAAACCTCAAATTACCGCCTTTTTAAACCTGTGAAAATAATTCTATCGATTTATCCAATTGGCCATTTTCTAAAAATACATTATGCAATAAATTATATACCAAAACAAATGGCAATTTTAATGCTTTAAAATGGTACATAAACGACTGTCCTAGCACGAAAACTGCCAAAGTTAATAGCAACCATATCGGAACCTTAGATTACAGCGTTTATTAAACATAGAACAACAATTCTACCGATCCTTCAAATTGACCATTTTTTAGACGAACACATTATGCTACAAATGATATACCAAATTAAAGTGCAATCATAATGCTTTAAAATGATGCATTAATGACTGTCATAGCATGAAAACTTTTAAAGTTATTCACAACCATATCGGAACCTCAAATTACCGCCTTTTTAAACCTGGGAAAATAATTCTTTAGATTTATCCAATTGGTCATTTTCTAAAAATACATTATGCAATAAATTATATGCCAAAACAAATGGCAATTTTAATGCTTTAAAATGGTCGACTGTCCTAGCACGAAAACTGCCAAAGTTAATTGCAACCATATCGGAACTTCAGGTTACCGCGTCTTTTAAACATAGAACATAGAACCGATCTATCAAATTGACTTATTTCTAAAAACACACATTATGCTACAAATGATATATCATATTAAAGTGCAATCATAATCCTTTAAAATGATGCTTAAAGACTGTCATAGCGTGAAAACTGTCAATGTTATTTGCAGCCATATCGGAACCTCAAACTATAATGCAATAAAAAGATATTTAAACGACTGCTATAACATGAAAATATTTACAACCATATCTGAGCCTTAAATTACCGCATTTCTAAACCTGTACCAATAAATATCTATCCAATTTTTGCAAAAATTAATTATGCCACCAATTATACACCAAAACAAAGTGCAACTGTAATGCTTTAAAATTATGCATAAACGATTGTTCTGGCATACAGACTGTCAATGTTATTTGCAACCATATGGGAACCTCAAATCACAGCGTTTTTAAACATAGAGCAACAATTCTACCGATCCATCAAATTGACCATTTCTTAGACGAACACATTATGCCACAAATGATATACCAAATTAAAGTACATTCATAATGCTTTAAAATGATGCATAATTGCCTGTCATAGCATGAAAACTGTCAAAGTTATTCACAATTATTGCTGCCATATCGGAACCTCAGATTACTGCATTTGATACATAGAACAATCATTCTACTGATCTATCAAATTGACCAATTTGTAAAAATACACATTGCGCTACATATGATATACCATATTAAAGTGCAATCCTAATGTTTTAAAATGATGCATAAATGACTATCATAGCATGAAAACTGTCAATGTTATTTGCAACCATATCGGAACCTCAAATTGCCACATTTTTAAACATAGAACAATAATTCTACCGATCCATCAAATTGACCATTTTTTAGACGAACACATTATGCCACAAATGATATACCATATTAAGTGAAATCAAATTGCTTTAAAATGATGCATAAATGACTGTCATAGCATGAAAACTGCCGAAGTAAATTGCAGCCATATCGGAACCTCATATTATTTCCGCACAATATTGAGATAATAAGAAAAACTTTTCTTCATGCACATGGACATTTTTGAGAAATAAAATTTTTGTAAAAATCTCACAACTGAAAGAGCATAAAGTTTTATTTTGCGCTAGCATTCTAAAATGAAATGTAAAATTAGTTTATAGTTCTGTTGATAAATAAATGTAAAATGTCGAGATTGAGAGTGTTCGTGTTTTTGCATGAAAGAATGAAATAAGATATATAATAATAAAATATTCAAAATATCAAAGTTAATTTATATATCAGTGATTTGATGGTGGGTTTAAAAAATTCGGCATAGCCGAATATAACACTCTTACTTGTTATATATACACGTTATAAAACGTGTATATGTATTTATTTATAAATTTAGGGTTAGTTGGGGGTTTAAGTCACAGTTTATATATTTAAATTTAGATTAGGTTTTAATCTTTTAATTTTAGTCTTTTAACTATTTATTTTATCTTTATGTTTAAAATAGATTTTATTCTTTTAACTATTTATTTTAGATTTAAGTTTTAAATAGTATTAGGGTTTAATTAGGTATTTTTTGGGTTCAAATTATAGGTTTAAGTTTAAGTAAGTTTTATGTTTATTTGTTTTAGTTTTAAGTTGAAGTTGGCTGCAGTTGAATTAACCAGTGATGGGATGCTGAGGGTAAAGTGTTGGGTAAAATGGGTACTATTTGTTCACCGTGTGAACATCCTCCTCTCCATTACAGTCCTGGAATGAAATAGACTTTAGTATGGGGTATATATGCGGGTAATGTGTGTGGTTGTGGAGACATGTAAAGCAAAATACTTAAGGTTTTCCTTTGGGAAATCCAGCATATGCTACATTCGGGTTTAGGGTAGTATCTTCTATCCGAATCCATTTCTGTTCCCTTTTTTACTGCATGGGCAGGATCATTTTCTGTGTATGAGTGGGTTAGTGTGAATGTTAGTTATGGGTTAATAATGGGTGGGTAAATAATTCATTATAAGAAATACTTGGGTTGTGTTTTGATTATTGGCTTTCTTGGGTTTGACAACTTAATCATCCGATTCGATTACTCTTTTAGGGTATTTAATTTTATAGAGTAGGATCAGTACATATAAATTATCAATTAAACTATTGTCGTTCTAAGTTTCTCTAAAATCGACTCGACAATTGTCATTATGCGATTGGGTTTGACAATAGTATATTTGTGAAAAATTGCAAGTTGTTGAAGATCTATCATTTCTAAATTGGATGGGTTTAATGTGACCATGATCAACATGTTTTTGATGTGCGTTATGTATATCTTTTTTTTAATGTTGGGTTATTATTAGTATTCTTCACATTCTTTAATTTTGTTCCTAAATAAATATTTTTAGATTTTTGTATTTCTAATTTATGGGTAGGAAATGGAAGATTTACTTTATAACGCACATCGGGTATATTTTGCATTTTATTTGTGAAATTATTTTCAAATATAGATTCTTCTACAAAATTATTGGGTTTTTGGGTTATGCAATCATTCAGGGTTACTGAGCTGAAATATGATAATGCTCTTTGTGTTGTGGGTTAGGTTCGAGCTTGGTGAGGCTCTTCAATCGGCCCAGTCAACATCCAACCAAATTGGGTTTCTTGAGCTAAAAGTGTATATAAAACATTGTTCTCAATAACAGATTTTATAATCTTTGGGTAAAAATCACTTCCTACTATAAGGTCGATGGGTCTACTTTCGTTGAACCTTGGGTCAGCTAACTCAACATTATGTAAATTTTCAATTATACTTGGGTTAATATTTTGGGTGGGTATATTTTGAGTTAGCGTTTTGACCACTATCGATTGGATTTTTTAATTAAAATCTTTTTGGGTATTGGACCTCAGAGTCACTTCACACATTTGGTTTGAACGAGCTGATACAACTTCTCTCAAACCTGATATTTCAGCTGATATGGGTAGGGTGGGTCAACGTAGTCTACATCTTAACTGATCCGAAATAAATGAGTCTATTAGCGCTCGCGCTGGAAATTATCTTCCTTGAGCTTCAATCTGTATAACAGCTGTTGCTAATAGCTTCTTTCTGTCATCTAAAACATGTTTATTTGATCGGGTTAGGGTGGAGAAAGATTGTAGCACATTTGGAGGGTTTTCATCAAAGTTTGAATCTGGGTTGTGTAAAAGTGTATTATGTGGACCACCACAACATCTACATGTAAAAGTGCTTGAACAATTTTCAATTGTATGGTCAATAGCTAAACAATTGTAATAGATGGCATTATTTTTCACAAATTCAATCCTCTCATTTAATCCAAAGGAGTTAAATGATGAGCATTCCTTCAAAGCGTGATCACTGTCACATAGTACACATATTCTTTTATGTGTTTTTGGGTAGGGTTTAATAATTCTTGTTCACATTGAACATCATTTTCTGGGTAGTTGTCATTTTCAAAATTGACCATTGTGTGAAGTGTATTGCCTCTTCTGTTTACATAGTTCTTGTTTTCTTGGACATGTTTGGGTTTTGGGTGAGTGTAAGGGTTTAAATCTGGAACATCATCAACCGATATTAGTTCCTTAAATGTATTTGTTAAAAACAGAGCTAGATCTGTCCAAGAAGGCATTTCAGCAAATTATGAAGATTTTTTTCAAATTCTCTTCGGGTTTCCCGGGGTAATTTTGTTGAACAGAAATAAACAAAGATCGGATCCCAATTATCCGTATCAATCTCTAAGGAATTAAAGAATATAGCGATGAAATTCAACAAACATAAGTTTCATGTAAAACCAATATCTCTCAACCAAATTTTATGTACATCGGTCCATAATTGACCCTACCCCCCATATAACGTCCCCTTCAGAAAATTACTTTAACGCTTATTACTCGCATTAAAATACAAGTATAGCGATGAAATTTGACATAAGTAAGTTTCTTACTAGCCAAAACCTCTCTATGAAATTTATATGGATCGGTTCATAATTGACCCTACCCCCATATAACGTCCCCGTCAGAAAAATGACTTTAACGCTCATTACTGGCTTAAAAATGCGACTATAGCGATGAAATTTAACAGAAGTAAGTTTCATACTAGCCAAAATCTCTCTACTACATTTTATTTCGATCGGTTTCATAATTGACCCCCCATATAAGGTCCCCTTTAGAAAATGACTAAATAGCTAATTACTGGCTTAAAAATGGGAATATAGCGATGAAATTCGACACACATAAGTCCCATGCAAGCCAATATCTCTCAACCAAATTTTAAGTATATCGGTCCATAATTTAACGTCCGCTTCAGAAAATTATTTTAACGCTCATTACTCTCTTAAAAATACAAGTATAGAGGTAAAATTTGACATACGTAAGACTCTTACTAGCCAAAACCTCTCTATGAAATTTTAAGTGGATCGGTCCATAATTGAGCCAAAAACCCCCACATATAAGGTCCTCTTCAGAAAATGACTTTAACGCACATTACTGGCTTAAACAAACGAATATAGCGATGAAATTTGATATAAGTAAGTGTCTTACCAGCCAAAAAATCTTTATGAAATTTTATGTGGATCGGTCTATAATTGACCCTACCCCTCATATAGAGTTCCCTCCATAAAATTACTATAATGCTTATTACTGGCTTAAAAATACGACTATAGCGATGATATTTAACAGAAGTAATTTTTATACTAGCCAAAATCTCTTTACCAAATTTCCCACTAAATTTTCTACTAGGCAATATCTCTCTACCAAATTTTACTGGCTTTAAAATAGAATTATAGCAATGAAATTACACAGAAGTAAGATTCATTCAAGTCAAAATTTACCAAATTTTATGTGGATCGGTCCATAATTGACCCTTCCCCCCATATAAGGCCCCCTTCAGAAAACGACTTTAACGTTAATTATGGGCGTAAAAATACGAATATAGCGAAGAAATTTGACATAAGTTTGTATCTTAGGAACCAAAACCTTTCCACCAAACTTTATGTGGATCGGTCTATAATTGACCCTACGTTCATTACTGCCTTAAAAATTCGAGTACGGCGATGAAATTTTACAGAAGTAAGTTTTTCACAAGCCAAAATCTCTTTACCAATTTTTATGTCGAAAATGCGTTAATTGACCCTACCCCCAACATGAAGTCCCTATCAGAAAAATACTTTAAGGACCATTACTGGCTCAAAAATATGACTATAGTAATAAAATTCGACTCAATTAAGTTCCTTGCCAGTCAAAAACTCTTAACTTAATTTTATGTGGATCGAGCCTTAATTGACCTACCCCCATATAATGTTCCTACCAAAAAATTAATTACTGGGCTAAAAAACGAGTAAAGTGATGAAATTCGATATAAACCTGACCTGTATGAACCAAGATCGTTCTATAAAATTTTACGGAGATCGGTCTATAATTGACGCAAACCCCATATAAGGCTCCTTCAGCTCAGTACTGGCTTAAAAATACTAGTAGATTTATGAAATTCGACAAAAAAAAATAGTTTTGTGTAAGCTAATATCTTTATCTCTTCTATAGGAACCGAAATCTCTCTATCAATTTTTATGAGGATCAGTCCATAATAAAACCACCCATATAAATTCCGCCCAGAAAATGACTCGAAAAATACGAATACCGTAATGCAACTCGACATAAAACAATTTTCATTTAAAATCTCTCTATCATATTTTATGACATTAATGCTCCTTTAGTTTAATGCTGGCTTCAAAATACAAGTATATCGTTGAAATTTTAAACAAATAAGGAACTGAAATCTTCCAACAGACTTTTATGGGAATTGTTCCATATATGTATGTATAAATAACCCTACTCCCTATAAAAATTAGCACTGTCAATAGTAAAACCCCCATTAATTGGCCTCTTTTAAATGTTACCCTGACGTTCTCATTAATATCGATATATAATAATAAAATATTCAAAATATCAAAGTTAATTTATATATCAGTGATTTAATGGTGGGTATAAAAAATTCGGCATAGCCGAATATAACACTCTTACTTGTTATATTTTAAAAACGTTATAAAAACGTGTATATGTATTTATTTATAAATTTAGGGTTAGTTGAGGGTTTAATTCACAGTTTATATATTTAAATTTAGAGTAGGTTTTATTCTTTTAATTTTAGTCTTTTAACTATTTATTTTATCTTTATGTTTAAAACTAGCATACCCTGGGTGCTTCGCTACCCTAACTACGTTCAATATCGTAAAAATATCAAAAAGTAGCATCGGAAAAACGAAAAAGTACAAAGATCTCTTTCAATAAATTCTCATTTAATAAGGACCGTGTGTGCCGGTTAACCATTATAAAGAATCCATTTGAATAATAGAAAGTACCAAATATGTATGTATGTATGTTAAAATTATGTTATGTTAAAATTAATGTTCCTAGGTTGAATATTTTCAAAACTTAAAAAACTACAATTTATGAGATAAAAAGTACTAAAAAGTTGTCTCTTAAAGGATCTTATTCAATGAGGACTGTGTATGTTTAATAATCATGTGTTTTCAGTTCATATTAAAGAACATACATAGAGTACCATTTGAAGGAAGAAAAAGTACCAAAAGTGGAATAAAGTTTACCTAAGTGGAAAGTACTAATAAAAAGGGTACAATGTTTCCCCTTTTCGCTTAGAAGTATACTTTTTCGTATTTAAATCTACATATATATCACAGATAAAACTCAAACAATTCAAATCTGCATTCATTTATTCCAGAAAAATTGTGCTTTAAAAAAGGTACCAAACAATTTACTCGAATTTGGTCCTATATATGCCTGAGTACTCGAATTCCAAAATAATATACCAAAAGCTTATTTTGTGTGAGTAAATAAACTACTTTTTGAAATTTTATTAAAGTTGGCTCAATGAGTTTGAATAAAATTAAATTTCCCGTTTTTCCCCTTTTTGGTACTTTTTTACCCAGTGAAATAGCAAAAATTTTATTACAATAAATATTACAGAGTTAGTCCGTAATTTCATATGAATAATTCAATAAACCGAAAAAGTTTTCTTAATGTGCTAAAAAAAGTACCATAAATACAGTTTTGTCCCTTTTACTCCCAAAAAGGACTAAATTTTAAAAAAGTACGAAACAGGAGTCTCATAATTTTTAGAGATGTATCCAAAATATTTAGAAAAATTGTATTTTGTTTATTAGTTTAAAAGTTATAAAGGGCTGAAAATGGTACCAAAATCACATTTGTTACACATTTTACCCCTTAAAAGTACGAATTTCAAAAAAGTACCAGACACCCATCTGCTCATTTTAAGAGTAGATACAGGTGCATTTAAAATGTTTCTTGTATCACTAATATTATGTAAGATATTTAAGAAAACCTGTTTTACCCGTTTTTCCCCCTTTTTACCCGTAAATGTGCAAATTTCCAAAAATCCCTCCTTAGTGGATCTACATAACCAAAAACACATCTACTGTCAAAATTTCATGATTCTAGATTCAGCCGTTTGGGCTGTGCGATGATGAATCAGTCAGTCAGTAACGCTACTCTTTTATATATATAGATAGATTTTATTCTTTTAACTATTTATTTTAGATTTAAGTTTTAAATAGTATTAGTTTTTAATTAGGTATTTTTTTTGGGTTCAAATTATAGGTTAAAGTTTAGGTAAGTTTTATATTTATTTGTTTTAGTTTTATGTTTTAGTTTTAAAGGTTGATGATGCCGCTTTAGGTTTTTGGTTTTTTCACTGTATGATGTTGTTTGTTTAACTTCTTCTCTTTTTCTTTTTTCTACCAATCGCAGTTGAAGTTGGCTGCAGTTGAATTCACCAGTGATGGGATGCTGAGGGTAAAGTGTTGGGTAAAATGGGTACTATTTGTTCACCGTGTGAACATAGACCATTTTTTAGAAAAACACATTATGCCACAAATAATACACCAAATTAAAGTGCAATCATAATGCTTTAAAATGATGCATAAATGACTGTCATAGCATGAAAACTGTCAAAGTTATTCACAACCATATCGGAACCTCAAATTACCGCCTTTTTAAACCTGGGAAAATAATTCTACCCATCTATCCAATTGGCCATTTTCTAAAAATACATTATGCAATGATACGGTTTTTGTTACGAAATTTGTGTTCCCTTGAAAATGATAAACATATATGATTTCATTAAAATTTTCTTACTCTTTATGAATATACACAGATTCTTTAAAACTAATATCTTATTAGACATTTAAATCTTTTTTTTTTTTTTTTTTTTTGAAAAATATTTCAGAATTTATATATCTACTCATAGTTTGTACGCATATTCATATTTTACTTATAATTCACATATTTAACTTAGGTACCCTTCCTAGTTGTTTATTTTATATCTATCGTGCTAGAAAAAAGTCAAACCCAGTAAAGAGAGTAACGAATGCAATTACATATCTACATACACGTACCCACTATGTATGTGCGTATAATTGTGTAATGATCATTATAAAAAAAATGAAATAAAAAAAAATTTGCATACACTTTTTGTCTTTTTTTTGCATTAAGTTATTAATTGGAATTTCCAATGCCTTTTGATTCTGCTTGTAAAATTCAATAATTCTGCTGCGTAATTTATTTTACATCATACCACATTATGCAAATTTTAATCTCTGTCCATTCTTATAGTGATTTCATTAAAGTAAAGAACCTTAATCGGAACTTTAAACGTTTTTCAAAGTGAAAATAAATTTTATTAATTGTGAAATCAAAAGTGACCAAAATTATATAACTTCGACAATTTGCTCCATTAACGCTAGAATCGTTGAAAACTGGTGAATTTTTAATAACTAGAAAAAAAATTATCCCAAATCCACGATTAATGTAAGAAGGTAAGAAAATTGTCCCATCCGTACCAAGAGGCTCCTCACCCAACTTGGCAATTTGTTTCCTTTAAGATCTTTTAACCACATGGTAGTATTCTGCGCAAATTCAGCGCAGTTCAAGAATATTTTCTGGAATTCTTTTCCACCAATCTATTCATATATTTTGTTACGAGGGTCTGTTATAACGGGCACAAATTACACGTGGACCGAGACATGTAATTAACCACCATAATTACTTGATAAAACGTAACGTAACCTATCCAAATAATTTAAAACATTACACCAGATAAATCGAACCTAAAATCCTAAAATTAAGACTAATTTACTATTACTTAATTACCTAATTTCATAAAATCATATATATATATATATATAATATATATATATATATATATATATATATATATTATATATATATATATATATTATATATATAATATATATATATATATATATAATATATATATATATATATATATATAATATATATATATATAATATATATATATATATATTGTTCAAGTTTGAAACGACGACCCATCCCTGGTATGCGACAGCTAGTGAAGCTGCCAAAACCTTGGGAAAAAAACAAATGTTTAGCTCAGGGTTTGTTGTGAAGGAGGAGTTATCCAATATCCGAGATAGAGTTGTGGCTATCAAATAAAACCAACAAGGTTATGGTTTAAATTTTATTCGTGGATATATTTTATTTCAAGAAACAAAAAGAAACTTCCCTTCGTTTGTTTTTTCGTACTAATTTTGTTCACAATTTATTATATTTCATAATCAAATTCAAACTAAATTTAGTATTAAAATATATTAATTACAACATGAACTTTACTTTACGATGATCAAAAGCCGAATACCTCGGTCCGCCAAAAACTATACAAACTTAAAACTATGCGAAAAATAAACTTATAATAAGCCAGCTGATGACCGCAACGCCCTCATCTGATGATTTTTCCCAAGGTTTTGGCAGCTTCACTAGCTGTCGCATACCAGGGATGGGTCGTCGTTTCAAACTTGAACATCCCGGCGGCCTTGCTGTATAGCAACTTATAGGGCATGATTTTAGCGTAATCTTCATAAAATGCTAAAAAAAATAGGAAAAAAGAAACAAATAAAAGCAAAATACATTTCCAAAATTCAATCCATTTATTTCAGGTTATATTCATATAACATGTAATCGTTATGACTCCATTGTCATTAAATCCGTAATCAATCCATTGTAGCTGACCTTAACCAAAACTGAATAAAATGAAAATAAATTGTTTAAATAGTACAGGATCCTGAAATAATGTATCTAAAAATCGTAAATTGTGCCAATGGTTTGCCGAATGATCCTCCATAAATGCCATTTCTTATTACCCTGCTATATACGTCACCACCCAATAGTACGTTTACCGGAGTGGTTATATTAAAATTAGGATCTGCTAATTGCAACCCTGGGAATTCTTCCAGAATCCTATCATCGATAGATCTGGGTGGTACTATCATCTTAAAACTCCTCTTGATTTCAGCGTAAATCTCTATTGTAGAGCTAAAACCGTGGTTACCGTTAATTTTAATTAAGCACTTTTCCTTGTTGCCAACATGAATCCTGCGTGCCGATATTCTATTAGCTACCTCTTCCGATATGATGGAAATCTCCGAATTAGCATCTAATATGGCTCTCACACTGATAAAACGGCCCTAAAACCACTGTGGGCTTCAATAGTATAGAGTCGTGGATATTCGGCGCCGACACGGTTCTTGCGACGGTACTCCTTTTAATCGCATTGAATATTTTGTTTCGTCTGCGACGAGCGTTACGGTCCTGGGTTTTACTTAAAACCAGGGCTTGAGACGTATTAGGTCTCTCGCTCTCATGACCACCATCCGATCGTCGACCTCTAGATGAATTTTCACGGCCATCTTTATTAAATCTTCGTTGATGTCTAGTCCTTTTGTTAGCCGATATATTTCTTCTATTTGGTTTATGTAATAACGTGTGATGCATATCACCGCAACGTTCACATCGGCTCGTACTTTCACACGTCCGCCAAGTATGGTCATGAGCCAAACAGCCCGCGCAATAGCGATAGATGGAGACTAGTCGCATTCGCTCTTCGTAGTCCACCTGTAAAAACTTTTTGCAATACCGTAAAGGGTGACGTTTTAGGCAAATCCGGCAAATCAGATTTGAGGTGCGATAACCTTCAGCACGATCTCTACGATTAACCATGAGGTGTCTGTAAATAGTTGTGGAAAAATTTAAATATTATTCAGTTGGAAGAACCACTAGCTTCACAACTGGTCTCACTATGGAGCCTCGTGCTGTCTTTAGCTCCACAACTCTAACATGGCCGTCCTTACCCATATGTAACTTCCCTACCCGACCTATACGCCATTCGTTTGTCGGCAGATTATCTTCCCGAATCACGACCATATCACCAATCTGTAAATCTTTTCTCGCAAATTTCCATTTGTTCCGCTTTTGAAGATCTTTTAGATATTCTTCTTTCCATCTAGTACATAAACGTTGATTCAAAGCCTTAACTCTTTGCCATCTATTTACTATAGATATTGGAGCTTCTAAAACTTCAACTTCAGGGGGTACTAATAATGGACCGCCAATAAGAAATTGGCCAGGAGTTAAGCAGTCTAAACACTCAATATTCTCCGATATTGGACATAGAGGTCTCGAATTTAAGCAAGATTCTATTCGAGCTAACAGAGTTGAGAATTCTTCGAAAGTGTACTTTAATCCACCAGCAATTCTACGGAAATGATATTTAAAGCTTCTGACCCCTGCCTCCCATAACCCTCCCATATGAGGAGCGCTAGCAGGGTTAAAATGCTAATTAACACCTTGATGTGCATATTTTAAATGAACTTCGCTATCAACTTCACGAAGAAAAGTTCGAAATTCTGTTTTCAATGCCCTTGATGCACCTACAAAGTTCGTCCCATTATCCGAATACATATCTTTAGGACAACCTCGACGAGATATAAATCTAGAGAATGCCGCTAAGAATGCAGGAGTAGACAGACTACTAACAGCTTCTAAATGGATTGCTTTCGTTGCAAAACATATAAAAACGCAAACGTAACCCTTCGTTATCAAACAAGCTCGGCCCGTATAATTTCTAATATCGAAGGGTCCTGCAAAATCTACGCCAGTCGTGGTAAAAGGTCGAGAAATGACTGTCCTCGCTGTAGGCAATGCTGCCATAATCTGAATATGTGTGGTCTTCCTTTCAATCGTACAAATTTTGCACCGACCTATTATAGTCTTTATCAAATTCTTAGCTCTAGGAATATAGAATTTCATTCTCAATACTCTTAACATCAACTGAATACCTCCATGCATTGTAATTTCATGTATAAATCTGACATAGAGTTTAGCAAAATGGCAACTGGATGTTAGTAATATGGGAAATTTTTCATTATATGATAAATTCGGTGCATTTGCCAACCGACCTCCTACTCTTATTACTCCCTTATTATCTAAGAAAGGATTTAAATTCAAGATTTTGCTGTTTGTAATCGGTTTCCTATTTTCAAGTTCATGATACTCATTCCCATAGTGAACTTTTTGAGCAAGAATAATTAGGTTTTCCCTCACACATTTAATTTCGTCTGCTGAAACTTCCAAACTAAAGTACTGTTGGTTTTTCTTGAGAATTCTATTAACTCCCTTATATACGTATGCGATTACTCTGAGAGCTCTGGGGTACGACGAAAAGTTCTCCAATAAATCGGAATAGGATTTAAAATACGAAAAAAATACCTTATGTACTCTTTCTTCTTCCCTAGTACCAAATTTTCCTCGTGAAGGCAATGTCCAATAACTTTCTGACAAACGAAGCCACGTTGTACCATTCCACCACAGACTGTTTTTTATAAGCTCTTGTGGACAAACACCACGACTAATTAAATCCGCTGGATTTTCCTTTGAGATCACATGTCTCCAACTTTCTTTATTCGTTTTAGCTAAAATCTTGGCAACCCTATTGGCAACAAAGGTAGTCCACGTATTTGGAGGTTTTTGTAGCCATGCTAAGACAATCATTGAATCAGTCCAAGTAAAAAACTTAGTGTTATTTTGACTCAAGTTTAAGTCATTTTGCACAATTTCTACTAAATTCGCCAATAAAAGAGCCCCACAAAGTTCGAGACGAGGCAGAGATAACGTTTTGAGGGGTGCCACTTTAGATTTGGCTAACAATAAATGCGAATTTATAAAATTATCGTCACCAACGATCCGAACATAGATACAAGCTCCATAAGCTTTCTCAGAAGCGTCAAAAAATCCATGAACTTCTAAATTTGTTGACGGTTTAAACCCAATCCACCGAAATATCTGGATTTCATTTATAAATTTGTAATTTTGAAGGAATTCATTCCATTTATCTAATGAATTCTTGGATATAAATTCATCCCATTCGCTTCTCTCACTCCAAATCTGTTGCATTAAAATTTTAGCTATAACGACTATAGGCCCTAACCAGCCAGCTGGGTCAAAAATTTTAGCAATAGTGGACAAAACTTCACGCTTTATATAATTTTCCTACATTGGTATTGGGGAAGTTGTGAAATAAAATCTATCACACTTTGCATTCCACCGTATTCCTAGAGTTTTCGCTACACTTTCATCGTTGATTTCCAAAAAATTTTTATTTAAAAGATATTCTGGTGGTAGACCTTCAAGTATTTTTTCATCATTAGAGGTCCATTTCCTCATAGAAAACCCTGCGGATGATAATGCCGAAATTAGCTGATTTCGAGCTTTTATAGCTAAAGAAATTTCATGTGCCCCTGCTAAAGCATCGTCAACATACATCATACGCCGTAAAATTTTAGATGCTAGCGGCCATTTCGTTTCGACGTCATCAGCCAACTGATGTAACGTTCTTATTGCCAAAAATGGCGCACAGTTAATACCAAAAGTAACAGTTCTTAATTCAAAATCTTTCAAATCATCGTGTGGATTTCTACGAAAAACAATTCTTTGAAATTTGGCCTGTTGAGGGTCAATTAAAATCTGACGATACATTTTCTCAATATCGCCATTAAAAACGTATCTATAAAAACGCCATCTTATAACGAGTAACATCAAATCATTTTGCAAAATAGGTCCAGGATACAACATGTCATTCAGACTCAATCCATTTGTAGACCTACTAGACGCATTGAACACAACCCTCAGAGCTTTCAGGCTTGAACACTGCATGGTGTGGTAAATAGAAAGTTTTTGATGTCTCTGACTCTTCATATTTAACCTGAACCATATGATTCAGAACTTCATATTCAGTAAGAACGTTATCGTAAATCAATTTTAAGTCAGGTTTTCTAGATAAGGAACACTCATTGCGGAAAAATTGTTTCATGGCTTTCTCTCTTGAATGTCCTAAACATCTTTTAATTGAGTATTGTGGTTTAAAAGGTAATGAGACCACATAACGCCCTTCAGAAGTTCGCTCAATTGTACTCTTAAAAAGTTCTTCGCAATATTCGTCTTCTGGAGTGAACGGAGAATGCTGTGGTGGTTCTTCTAGCGTCCAAAATGTTTCTATTTGTTTATCTAGCCTGACATCAGTATAAAAAGAAACACTTGTGGTGAAAACACCTTGTGTGTTATTAGAAAGTGGACCTGTCAAAATCCAACCAAAACGAGTTTCCTGGGCTATTAAGTTTTCCAGCACATTTTTTCTAACACCATCAAGCATAATTTTAGGGTAAATATCACCACCAATCAAGATATCAACTTGACTACTTTTCGCAAAATTTGGATCTGCTAAGTTTAGATTTAATAGGCTTAATTGTGAAATGTTAATAGAATCGACAGGCAGGTTTCCCGTTAATCTTGGCAAAACAAGACTTTCAATTTGCAATTTAAACCCAGAATCATGAGATGAACTCAAAACCAGTGAACATTGCTTTTGCACAGCCCCTGCCACTGCACCATTAAGCCCCGAAACTTCTGCACTAATGTTTCTAACAGGTAAATTAAGCTTTCTTTGCAAACTTTCCGAAATAAAAGTAGCCTGAGAACCCGAATCGATCAATGCCCTTGCAGAAAATACGTCACCTCTAGTTTCTATATTTACCATTGCTGTTCCCAATAAAACTTGTTGTTTTGCGGCTGCATACGTTTAAGGAACAAAAATGTGGTTAAGACGTTACGTTATATCAAGTAATTATAGTGGTTAATTACATGTCTCGGTCCACGTGTAATTTGTGCCCGTTATAACAGACCCTCGTAGCAAAATATGTGAATAGATTGGTGGACCAGAATTCCAGAAAGATGTTCTTGAACTGCGCTGAATTTGCGCAGAATACTACCATGTGGTTAAAAGATCTTAAAGGAAACAAATTGCCAAGTTGGGTGAGGAGCCTCTTGGTACGAATGGGACAATTTTCTTACCTTCTTACATTAATCGTGGATTTGGGATAATTTTTTTTTCTCTAGTTATTAAAAATTCACCAGTTTTCAACGATTCTAGCGTTAATGGAGCAAATTGTCGAAGTTATATAATTTTGGTCACTTTTGATTTCACAATTAATAAAATTTATTTTCACTTTGAAAAACGTTTAAAGTTCCGATTAAGGTTCTTTACTTTAATGAAATCACTATAAGAATGGACAGAGATTAAAATTTGCATAATGTGGTATGATGTAAAATAAATTACGCAGCAGAATTATTGAATTTTACAAGGAGAATCAAAAGGCATTGGAAATTCCAATTAATAACTTAATGCAAAAAAAAAAGACAAAAAATGTATGCAAATTTTTTTTTATTTCATTTATTTTATAATGATCAACATTACACAATTAAACGCACATACATAGTGGGTACGTGTATGTAGATATGTAATTTGCATTCGTTACTCTCTTTACTGGGTTTGACTTTTTTCTAGCACGATAGATATAAAATAAACAACTAGGAAGGATACCTAAGTTAAATATGTGAATTATAAGTAAAATATGAATATGCGTACAAACTATGAGTAGATATATAAATTCTGAAATATTTTTCAAAAAAAAAAAAGATTTAAATGTCTAATAAGATATTAGTTTTAAAGAATCTGTGTATATTCATATAGAGTAAGAAAATTTTAATGAAATCATATATGTTTATCATTTTCAAGGGAACACAAATTTCGTAACAAAAACCGTATCATTGCATAATGTATTTTTAGAAAATGGCCAATTGGATAGATGGGTAGAATTATTTTCCCAGGTTTAAAAAGGCGGTAATTTGAGGTTCCGATATGGTTGTGAATAACTTTGACAGTTTTCATGCTATGACAGTCATTTATGCATCATTTTAAAGCATTATGACTGCACTTTAATTTGGTGTATTATTTGTGGCATAATGTGTTTTACTAAAAAATGGTCTATGTTCACACGGTGAACAAATAGTACCCATTTTACCCAACACTTTACCCTCAGCATCCCATCACTGGTGAATTCAACTGCAGCCAACTTCAACTGCGATTGGTAGAAAAAAAGAAAAAGAGAAGAAGTTAAACAAACAACATCATACAGTGAAAAAACCAAAAACCTAAAGCGGCATCATCAACCTTTAAAACCAAAACTTAAAACTAAAACAAATAAATATAAAACTTACCTAAACTTTAACCTATAATTTGAACCCAAAAAAAATACCTAATTAAAAACTAATACTATTTAAAACTTAAATCTAAAATAAATAGTTAAAAGAATAAAATCTATCTATATATATAAAAGAGTAGCGTTACTGACTGACTGATTCATCATCGCACAGCCCAAACGGCTGAATCTAGAATCATGAAATTTTGACAGTAGATGTGTTTTTGGTTATGTAGATCCACTAAGGAGGGATTTTTGGAAATTTGCACATTTAGGGGTAAAAAGGGGGAAAAACGGGTAAAACAGGTTTTCTTAAATATCTTACATAATATTAGTGATACAAGAAACATTTTAAATGCACCTGTATCTACTCTTAAAATGAGCAGATGGGTGTCTGGTACTTTTTTGAAATTCGTACTTTTAAGGGGTAAAATGTGTAACAAATGTGATTTTGGTACCATTTTCAGCCCTTTATAACTTTTAAACTAATAAACAAAATACAATTTTTCTAAATATTTTGGATACATCTCTAAAAATTATGAGACTCCTGTTTCGTACTTTTTTAAAATTTAGTCCTTTTTGGGAGTAAAAGGGACAAAACTGTATTTATGGTACTTTTTTTAGCACATTAAGAAAACTTTTTCGGTTTATTGAATTATTCATATGAAATTACGGACTAACTCTGTAATATTTATTGTAATAAAATTTTTGCTATTTCACTGGGTAAAAAAGTACCAAAAAGGGGAAAAACGGGAAATTTAATTTTATTCAAACTCATTGAGCCAACTTTAATAAAATTTCAAAAAGTAGTTTATTTACTCACACAAAATAAGCTTTTGGTATATTATTTTGGAATTCGAGTACTCAGGCATATATAGGACCAAATTCGAGTAAATTGTTTGGTACCTTTTTTAAAGCACAATTTTTCTGGAATAAATGAATGCAGATTTGAATTGTTTGAGTTTTATCTGTGATATATATGTAGATTTAAATACGAAAAAGTATACTTCTAAGCGAAAAGGGGAAACATTGTACCCTTTTTATTAGTACTTTCCACTTAGGTAAACTTTATTCCACTTTTGGTACTTTTTCTTCCTTCAAATGGTACTCTATGTATGTTCTTTAATATGAACTGAAAACACATGATTATTAAACATACACAGTCCTCATTGAATAAGATCCTTTAAGAGACCAACTTTTTAGTACTTTTTATCTCATAAATTGTAGTTTTTTAAGTTTTGAAAATATTCAACCTAGGAACATTAATTTTAACATAACATAATTTTAACATACATACATACATATTTGGTACTTTCTATTATTCAAATGGATTCTTTATAATGGTTAACCGGCACACACGGTCCTTATTAAATGAGAATTTATTGAAAGAGATCTTTGTACTTTTTCGTTTTTCCGATGCTACTTTTTGATATTTTTACGATATTGAACGTAGTTAGGGTAGCGAAGCACCCAGGGTATGCTAGTTTTAAACATAAAGATAAAATAAATAGTTAAAAGACTAAAATTAAAAGAATAAAACCTACTCTAAATTTAAATATATAAACTGTGAATTAAACCCTCAACTAACCCTAAATTTATAAATAAATACATATACACGTTTTATAACGTTTTTAAAATATAACAAGTAAGAGTGTTATATTCGGCTATGCCGAATTTTTTATACCCACCATTAAATCACTGATATATAAATTAACTTTGATATTTTGAATATTTTATTATTATATATCGATATTAATGAGAACGTCAGGGTAACATTTAAAAGAGGCCAATTAATGGGGGTTTTACTATTGACAGTGCTAATTTTTATAGGGAGTAGGGTTATTTATACATACATATATGGAACAATTCCCATAAAAGTCTGTTGGAAGATTTCAGTTCCTTATTTGTTTAAAATTTCAACGATATACTTGTATTTTGAAGCCAGCATTAAACTAAAGGAGCATTAATGTCATAAAATATGATAGAGAGATTTTAAATGAAAATTGTTTTATGTCGAGTTGCATTACGGTATTCGTATTTTTCGAGTCATTTTCTGGGCGGAATTTATATGGGTGGTTTTATTATGGACTGATCCTCATAAAAATTGATAGAGAGATTTCGGTTCCTATAGAAGAGATAAAGATATTAGCTTACACAAAACTATTTTTTTTTGTCGAATTTCATAAATCTACTAGTATTTTTAAGCCAGTACTGAGCTGAAGGAGCCTTTATGGGGGTTGCGTCAATTATAGACCGATCTCCGTAAAATTTTGTAGAACGATCTTGGTTCATACAGGTCAGGTATATATCGAATTTCATCACTTTACTCGGTTTTTCGCCCAGTAATTAATTTTTTGATAGGAACATTATATGGGGGTAGGTCAATTAAGGCTCGATCCACATAAAATTAAGTTAAGAGTTTTTGACTGGCAAGGATCTTAATTGAGTCGAATTTTATTACTATAGTATTTTTGAGCCAGTAATGGTCCTTAAAGTATTTTTTTGATAGGGACTTCATGTTGGGGGTAGGGTCAATTAACGCCTGTTCGACATAAAAATTGGTAAAGAGATTTTGGCTTGTGAAAAACTTACTTCTGTAAAATTTCATCGCTGTACTCGAATTTTTAAGGCAGTAATGAACGTTAAAGTATTTTTATGGAGGGGACCTTATATGGGGGGTAGGGTCAATTATAGATCGATCCACATAAAGTTTGGTGGAAAGGTTTTGGTTCCTAAGATACAAACTTATGTCAAATTTCTTCGCTATATTCGTATTTTTACGCCCATAATTAACGTTAAAGTCGTTTTCTGAAGGGGGCCTTATATGGGGGGAAGGGTCAATTATGGACCGATCCACATAAAATTTCATAAAGATTTTTTGGCTGGTAAGACACTTACTTATATCAAATTTCATCACTATATTCGTTTGTTTAAGCCAATAATGAGCGTTAAAGTCATTTTCTGAAGAGGACCTTATATGTGGGGGTTTTTGGCTCAATTATGGACCGATCCACATAAAATTTCATAGAGAGGTTTTGGCTAGGAAGAAACTTACGTATGTCAAATTTTATCTCTATACTTGTATTTTTAAGCGAGTAATGAGCGTTAAAATAATTTTCTGAAGGGGACATTAAATGGGGGGTAGGGTCAATTATGGACCGATATACTTAAAATTTGGTTGGGAGATATTGGCTTGCATGGAACTTATGTGTGCGGAATTTCATCGCTATATTCGTTTGTTTAAGCCAGTAATGAGCGTTAAAGTCATTTTCTGAAGGGGACCTTATATGGGGGGTAGGGTCAATTATGGACCGATCCACATAAAATTTCATAGAGAGGTTTTGGCTAGTAAGAAACTTACTTATATCAAATTTCATCACTATATTCGTTTGTTTAAGCCAATAATGAGCGTTAAAGTCATTTTCTTAAGGGGACCTTATATGGGGGGTAGGGTCAATTATGAACCGATCCACATAAAATTTCATAGAGAGGTTTTTGCAAGTAAAAAACTTATGTCAAATTTCATCGCTATACTTGTATTTTTAAGAGAGTAATGAGCGTTAAAGTCATTTATGGGGGCTATGTGAAATCGTTGACCGATTTTGCCCATTTTTAATACCAAACATTTCTGATCAATAAAATATATTTTGGAAAATTTCATCTCAATATCTCTTATTTTGTGGACGCTATCGTGCCAACAACAGACAGACGGACGGACGGACGGACATGGCTAGATCGTCTTAGAATCTTACGAGGTCCCAGAATATATATACTTTATGGGGTCTTAGAGCAATATTTCGATGTGTTACACACGGAATGACAAAATCAATATACCCCCCATCTTTTTTGATGGTGGGTATAAAAAAAGGAATTGTGTTTTATTTTACCCCCTTTATTTTACATACCCCCGAACCCGAACATTGGTCCTAACGAACCGAATACTTATGAAAATTAAATAAAGTGAAACAGTAACAATTAAAAAAACAATACGGTCCACAAATAAAACAAAAGTGAGAATTAAAAACAGTTCACTGATACAAAAATCAAAAACTAAAGAAAAATAAAAAAAATAAACAAAACAGTACACTAAAATAATTATAAAAAAAAGAACTAAAGTTCACAATAATTAAAAACAAAAAAATAAAATAAAACAAACACTCAACGAAACATAGAAGCAATTTTGATAGTGAACGTCAAAATTTGTAAAACAATTTAATTTTGTTTTACTTTCCAGTTAATAAAGATAAACCCTAGCTAGCCTTTATATAAAAGGCTCAAAAGATAAGTATTTTTTATTAATAACCCACCCTACTCCATAACGACAAGGAAAAAATTTTTTACACACACTCGTACATAAGTACAATAGATAGTATCCTACACCCCAGCAGAGTCGGTAAGTTCAAGTATTTGTAACTCATATAATTTTTAATAAAAAAATTATATTTTACACTATTTTCAACACATTTGCTATCATAAAATCCCAATAATCTGATTATGAACTCTAAAGTTTTACCTATTTTCATTATATAAAAGTTGAGTATAATGTAATTCATTAAAATTCTTAACATGTCATTTCAAGTTATAATACTAATATAAGAATAGCTTATTATGAAATATTAGAATAATATAAACTATTAAATTTCTCATTAAGAACCATTTCAATATACTAAGTGTTAAATATTATGAAATCTAAGATCATTTAAATCTAATAATCATTTATAAATTTTTGAAATATCTACTTAAAACTATATGAATTAATTAAAATAAATCATACTTACAAAATTTCTAAAATATAAATTTATCAATGAATTTCATTTAACGCTGATAATATTATTAAAAACAACACGCATTGACTGCTGGGCCCAACAAATCAATCGACGTGGAGTAAATTTCTTTCATCAATTGCTCTCATTCATGTTTTTGTAAGTGATGATCGTATTTTAATTTTGTTTCTATTTCTTTTATTTAACTCTCATTATTATCATAAGTCAGTCCGTTTCATTTTTGTTTCTCTGTCCGAAATAATACTCTAAAGTTTTACCTATTTCCATTATATAAAAGTTGAGTATAATGTAATCATTTCAAGTTCTAAGACTAATATAAGAATAGCTTATTATGAAATATTAGAATAATATAAACTATTAAATTGCTCATTAAAAACCATTTCAATATACTAAGTGTTAAATATTATGAACTTTTAAATCTAAGAAAATTACAACAAACAATTTTTTTAATTCTAGAAATAATCATTTATAAATTTTAAAATATCTACTTAAAACTATATGAATTAATTAAAATAATTAAATCATACTTACAAAATTTCTAAAATATTAATTTATCAATGAATTTCATTTAAAGCTGATAAAATTATTAAAATTAACAAAATGTACTTATATTTAACTAAAATTTAAAAACTACAAAAATGTTATCATATTATTACTAACATTTTACATCTGGTGTAAAATAAGCCACGTAACATTATTATCTTTTACTTTTACTATTTTTTTTAATGATTCTCGCATTCTAAATTTAGCATATAAGTACTTTTCATTCATAATCTTCATATACAAAAAAGCAGAATTTAACAACAACAAAAACAACACGCATTGACTGCTGGGCCCAACAAATCAATCGACGTGGAGTAAATTTCTTTCATCAATTGCTCTCATTCATGTTTTTGTAAGTGGTGATAATATTTTAATTTTGTTTCTATTTCTTTTATTTAACTCTCATTATTATCATAAGTCAGTCCGTTTCAATTTTGTTTCTCTGTCCGAAATAATAATGTAATAAGCAATTAATAATATTTACAATTATTAGTATGCTCTGTACAATAATTGAGTATAGATCATATAATATAAAGTATGTATGAATTTATCGCATATTCCCTTTTATCTTTGCTAAATAAATTTTGCGTAATTTTGTAATTATATTAAAATGAAACACTAAAGAATTTTTTTTTATAAGGGAAAGATAACCATCATGAAAATGCGTATGTAAGTAAATAATTATGTCAATATAGGGACAGATAGCAAACTATAGGGTAGTAGATCTGTCATAGGTGTCTGATAATATTCAGTTGGGAGGGAAAATTTTACCCTAAGTGGTTTACCATCTTGCCACACAGTTTTGAATTATTTTCATATTATTCCTCGTTCTTTTCATTTGAAAATTTGCATACTCTATGGTATGAAGAGTATGTTATATGGTTACGCTTTAGATACATGGGTTGGGACCAACGTACCTTTGATGGAGCTAGCGGGAAATCTTTTTACATACCCCTTAACCAATGTTTTGAGCGGTTATTTCAAAGTTGAATAGATTGTCAATTTTTATTATTCAAGTAAGTAGCAGCAATAAATTATATGCCAAAACAAATGGCAATTTTAATGCTTTAAAATGGTCGACTGTCGACTGTCCTAGCACGAAAACTCCCAAAGTTAATTGCAACCATATCGGAACTTCAGATTACCGCGTTTATTAAACATAGAACAATATTCCTACCTATCAAATTGACTTATTTCTAAAAACACACATTATGCTACAAATGAAATACCATATTAAAGCGCAATCATAATGCTTTAAAATGATTCATAAATGACTGTCATAGTGTGAAAACTGTCAATGTTATTTGCAGCCATATCGGAACCTCAAACTACCGCGTTTTTGAAGCTGTGAAAATAATTCTACCGATCTATTCAGTTGGCCATTTGCTAAAAATATATTATGCATAAAATTATATACCAAAACAAATGGAAATTTTAATGCTTTAAAATGGTGCATAAATGCATAAACGACTGTCCTAGCAAGAAAACTGCTTTGGCGGAACCTGAGATTACTGCATTTGTTATACATAGAACAATAATTATACCGATCTATCAAATTGACCAATTTCTAAAAATACACATTATGCTACAAATGATATACCATATTAAAGTGCAATCCTAATGTTTTAAAATGATGCATAAATGACTGTCATAGCATGAAAACTGTCAATGTAATTAGCAACCATATCGGAACCACAAATTACCACGTTATTAAACATAGAACAATAATTCTACCGATCCATAAAATTGACCATTTTTAGACGAACACATTATGCCACAAATGATATACCAAATTAAAATGCAATCATAATGCTTTAGAATGATGCATAAATGACTGTCATAGCATGAAAACTTTCAAAGTTATTCACAACCATATCGGAACTTCAAATTACCGCCTTTTTAAACCTGGGTAAATAATTCTATCGATTTATCCAATTGGCCATTTTCTAAAAATACATTATGCAATAAATTATATACCAAAACAAATGGCAATTTTAATGCTTTAAAATGGCGCATAAACGACTGTCCTAGCACGAAAACTGCCAAAGTAAATTGCAACCATATCGGAACCTCAGATTACCGCGTTTACTAAACATGGAACAACAACTCTACCGATCTATCAAATTGACCAATTTGTAAAAACACACATTATGCTACAAATGATATACCATATTAAAGTGCAATCATAATGCTTTAAAGTGATGCCTAAATGACTGTCATAGCGTGAAAACTGTCAAAGTTATTTGCTGCCATATCGGAACCTCAGATTACCGCGTTTTTAAAGCTGTGAAAATAATTCTACCGATCTACCAATTGGCCATTTTCTAAAAATATATTATGCAATAAATTATATACCAAAACAAATGGCAAATATAATGCAATAAAAAAATATATAAACAACTGCTATACCATGAAAACTATAAATGATATTTGCAACCATATCGGGGCCTTAAATTGCCGCATTTCTAAACCTGTATCAATAAATATACCGGTCTATCCAATTTTTGTAAAAATACATTATGCAATAAATTATATACCAAAACAAATGGCAATTTTAATGCTTTGAAATGGTGCATAAACGACTGTCCTAGCACGAAAACTGCCAAAGTTAATTGCAACCATATCGGAACCTCAGATTACCGCGTTTACTAAACATGGAACAACAATTCTACCGATCTATTAAATTGATCAATTTGTAAAAACACACATTATGCTACAAATGATATACCATATTAATGTGCAATCCTAATGCTTTAAAATGATACCTAAATGACCGTCATAGCATGAAAACTGTCAATGTTATTTGCAGCCATATCGGAACCTCAAATTACCGCGTTTTTAAAGCTGTGAAAATAATTCTACCGATCTATCCAATTGGCCATTTTTTAAAAATATATTATGCACTAAATTGTATACCAAAACAAATGGCAACTATAATGCAATAAACAGATATATAAACGACTGTTTTAACATGAAAACTATAAATGATATTTGCAACCATATCGGAGCCTTAAATTACCGCATTTCTAAACCTGTACCAATAATATACCGATCTATCCAATTTTTGTAAAAATTCATTATGCCACAAATTATACACCAAAAGAAACTGCAACTGTAATGCTTTAAAATGATGCATAAACGATTGTCCTGGCATAAAAATTGGCAATGTTATTAGCAACCATATGGGAACCTCAAATCACAGCGTTTTTAACATAGAACAACAATTCTTCCGATCCATCAAATTGACCATTTTTTAGACGAACACATTATGCCACAAATGATATACCAAATTAAAGTGCAATCATAATGCTCTAAAATGATGCATAGCATGAAAACTGTCAAAGTTATTCACAATTATTGCAGCCATATCGCAACCTCAGATTACTGCATTTGATACATAGAACAATCATTCTACTGATCTATCAAATTGACCAATTTGTAAAAACACACATTACGCTACATATGATATACCATATTAAAGTGCAATCCTAATGTTTTAAAATGATGCATAAATGACTATCATAGCATGAAAACTGTCAATGTTATTTGCAACCATATCGGAACCTCAAATCACAGCGTTTTTAAACATAGAGCAACAATTCTACCGATCCATCAAATTGACCATTTTTTAGACGAAAAGATTATGCTACAAATAATATACCAAATTAAAGTGCAATCATAATGCTTTAAAATGATGCATAAATGACTGTCATAGCATGAAAACTTTCAAAGTTATTCACAACCATATCGGCACCTCAAATTACCGCCTTTCTATACCTGGGAAAATAATTCTATAGATTTATCCAATTGGTTATTTTCTAAAAATACATTATGCAATAAATTATATGCCAAAACAAATGGCAATTTTAATGCTTTAAAATGGTCGACTGTCCTAGCACGAAAACTGCCAAAGTTAATTGCAACCATATCGGAACTTCAGATTACCGCGTTTTTTAAACATAGAACAATATTCCTACCTATCAAATTGACTTATTTCTAAAAACACACATTATGCTACAAGTCATATATCATATTAAAGTGCAATCATAATCCTTTAAAATGATGCTTAAATGACTGTCATAGCGTGAAAACTGTCAATGTTATTTGCAGCCATATCGGAACCTCAACCTATAATGCAATAAAAATATATATAAACGACTGTTATAACATGAAGACTATAAATGATATTTGCAACCATATCGGAGCCTTAAAAATAATGATATATAAACGACTGCTATAACATGAAAACTATAAAAGATATTTGCAACCATATCGGAGCCTTAAATTACCGCATTTCTAAACTTGTACCAATAAATATCTATTCAATTTTTGTAAAAATTAATTATGCCACAAATTATACACCAAAACAAAGTGCAACTGTAATGCTTTAAAATGATGCATAAACGATTGTCCTGGCATAAAGACTGTCAATGTTATTTGCAACCATATGGGAACCTCAAATCACAGCGTTTTTAAACATAGAGCAACAATTCTACCGATCCATCAAATTGACCATTTTTTAGACGAACACATTATGCCTCAAATGCTATACCAAATTAAAGTGCAATCATAATGCTTAAAAATGATGCATAAATGACTGTCATAGCATGAAAACTTTCAAAGTTGTTCACAACCATATCGGAACCTTAAATTACCGCCTTTTTATACCCACCATCAAAAAAGATGGGGGGTATATTGTTTTTGTCATTCCGTTTGTAACACATTGAAATATTCGTCTAAGACCCATTAAAGTATATATATTCTGGGTCCTTATTATATTCTAAGACGATCTAGCCATGTCCGTCCGTCTGTCCGTCTGTCTGTATGTCTGTCTGTTTAAAACACGATAGAGTCCGAACGGAAGTAGCTAGCGAGCTGAAATTTTGCACAGATACTTATAGTTAATCCAGTTTGTTTGGTATTGAAAATGGGCAATATCGGTCCACGATTTCGCCTAGCCCCCATATAAGGCCTCCTTTAGAAAATTACATTATCGCCAATAACTGACTAACAAAAGCATCAATAGCGCTGTAATTCGGCACAAACATGTTTTATGGGGACATAAATCTTTTCATAGAATTTCATAGGGATCGGTCCATAATTGACCCTACCCCCCATACAAAGTACCCTTCAGAAAATGACTTTATCGTTCACAACTGACTAACAGAAGCATCAATAGCGGTGCAATTCGGCACAAACATGTTTTATGGTGACATAAATCTCTTCGTAGAATTTTATAAGGATCGGTCCATAATTGACCCTACCCCCCATATAAAGTCCCCTTCAGAAAATGACTTTATCGCCAATAACTGGCTAAGAGAAGCATCAATAGCAGTGAAATTCGACACAAACATGTTTTATAGGAACAAAAATCTGTTCATAGAATTTCATAAGGATCGGTCCATAATTGACCCTACCCCCCATACAAAGTACCCTTCAGAAAATGACTTTATCGCTCACAACTGACTAACAGAAGCATCAATAGCGGTGTAATTCGGCACAAAGATGTTTTATGGGGACATAAATCTTTTCGTAGAATTTTATAAGGATCGGTTCATAATTGACCCTACCCCTCATATAAAGACCCCTTCAGAAATTGACTTTGTCGCTCATAACTGGCTAAGAGAAGCATCAATAGCGGTGAAATTCGGCACAAACATGTTTTATGGTCTCATAAATCTCTTTGTAGAATTTTATAAGGATAATTGACCCTATACATAATTGACCCTATCCCACCTATAAGGTCCCTTTCAGAAAACGACTTTAATGCTCATATCTACCTTAAGAAGGATATATATAACAATAATATTCGACATATAAAAGTTTTATGGGAACTAAAATCATTTTCTTAAATGAGTCCATTATTATATGATGAGTCCATTATTATGTAACCCCCTAATAATGTGCCCTTTAGACAACGAATTCAATGCTCATTACTACAAAATTCTACATACACAAGTTTCGTGCGAGCCAAAATCTCCCTATCAAATTTTATAAGGATCGATCCTTATTGAAAGTAAGAATATCGGTTCATGTTTTCTCCTATCCCTATTAAAATGCCCCCTTCAGAAAATAACTTTATCGCTAAGAGATGTATGCTCATATCTGCTCATAACATATCTGCTCATAATATATATATAAAGCAATAAAATTCGACATAAAAAAGTTTTATAGGAAACAAAATCATTTTCATAAATTTAACGAAAATGGATTTATAATTGACCTTACCAAGGTCCCCTTCTGAAAATGACTTTAAGACATATTACTGACCCAAAAATGTAAGTACATCAGTAAAATTCTACATAAACATGAATGATTTGATGGTGGGTATATAAGATTCGGCATGGCCGAATATAACACTCTTACTTGTTATATTTTAAAAACGTTATAAAACGTGTATATGTATTTATTTATAAATTTAAGGTTAGTTGAGGGTTTAATTCACAGTTTATATAAGTATTTAAATTTAGAGTAGGTTTTATTCTTTTAATTTTAGTCTTTTAACTATTTATTTTATCTTTATGTTTAAAATAAATTTTATTCTTTTATTTATTTATTTTAGATTTAAGTTTTAAATAGTATTAGGGTAAGTTTTATGTTTATTTGTTTTAGTTTTAAGTTTCGGGTTTAAAGGTTGATGATGCCGCTTTAGGTTTTTGGTTTTTTCATTGTATGATGTTGTTTGTTTAACTTCTCCTCTTCTTCTTTTTTTCTACCAATCGCAGTTGATGTTGGCTGCAGTTGAATTCACCAGTGATGGGATGCTGAGGGTAAAGTGTTGGGTAAAATGGGTACTATTTGTTAACCGTGTGAACATCCTCCTCCCCATGACAGACCTAGAATGAAATAGACTTTAGTACGGGGTATATATGCGGGTAATGTGTGTGGTTGTGGAGACATGTAAAGCAAAATACTTAAGATTTTCCTTTGGGAAATCCAGCATATGCTACATTCGGGTTTAGGGTAGTATCTTCTATCCGAATCCATTTCGTTTCCCTTTTTTACTGCATGGGCAGGATCATTTTCTGTGTATGAGTGGGTTAGTGTGAATGTTAGTTATGGGTTAATAATGGGTGGGTAAATAATTCATTATAAGAAATACTTGGGTTGTGTTTTGATTATTGGCTTTCTTGGGTTTGACAACTTAATCATCCGATTCGATTACTCTTTTAGGGTATTTAATTTTATAGAGTAGGATCAGTACATATAAATTATTAATTAAACTATTGTCGTTCTAAGTTTCCCTAAAATCGACTCGACTTATAATTAATTTAAATGATCTATTATGTTAACAAAAGTCGACAAAACTTAGTTTTATAGAACTTTAAATGACACTACCGATTTTTGTAATGATCGGGCTTCATTTGACCCTATCCCCCATACAAACTCCCCTTCAGAAAATGACTTAAAGGTCAAAATTCACTTACAAACACTAATAACACTTTTAAATCTTATACATAAATAATATTGAAGAAGACTTAACTCCCCCTACCAACATTTTTAAGGATAGGGCCATATTTTGCCCTACTCCCCTTTGAGCCCTTCTAAATAAATCTCTTTTTTTGCCAAAAAAAAGTAAAAATATTCCTAAAAAAACAAACCAAATGCTATATTTTTTATATAATCCTTATTTTTAACATACATACTGACTGGTGTAGGGTATCATATGGTCGGCTACGCCCGACTATACATTCATACTTGTTCTATTTCTAATTTATGGGTAGGAAATGGAAGATTTACTTTATAACGCACATCGGGTATATTTTGCATTTTATTTCTGAAATTATTTTCAAATTTAGATCCTTCTACAAATTTATTGGGGTTTTGGGTTATGCAATCATTCAGGGTTACTGAGCTGAAATATGATAATGCTCTTTGTGTTGTGGGTTGGGTTCGAGCTTGGTGAGGCTCTTCAATCGGCCCAGTCAACATCCAATCAAATTGGGTTTCTTCACTTCCTACTATAAGGTCGATGGGTCTACTTTCGTAGAACCTTGGGACAGCTAACTCAACATTATGTAAGTTTTCAATTATACTTGGGTTAATATTTTGGGTGGGTATATTTTGAGTTAGCGTTTTGACCACTATCGATTGGATTTTTAAATTAAAATCTTTTTGGGTATTGGACCTCAGAGTCACTTCACACATTTGGTTTGAACGAGCTGATACAACTTCGTTCAAACCTGATATTTCAGCTGATATGGGTAGGGTGGGTAAACGTAGTCTACGTCTTAACTGATCCGAAATAAATGAGTAATCAGAAGCTGGGTCTATTAGCCCTTGCGCTGGAAATAATCTTCCTTGAGCTTCAATCTGTATAACAGCTGTTGCTAATAGCTTCTTTCTGTCATCTAAAACATGTTTATTTGATCGGGTTAGGGTGATTTTTAGCACATTTGGAGGGTTTTCATCAAAGTTTGAATCTGGGTTGTGTAAAAGTGTATTATGTGGACCACCACAATATCTACATGTAAAAGTGCTTGAACAATTTTCAATTGTATGGCCAATAGCTAAACAATTGTAACAGATGGCATTATTTTTCACAAATTCAATCCTCTCATTTAATCCAAAGGAGTTAAATGATGAGCATTCCTTCAAAGCGAGATCACTGACACATAGTACTCATATTCTTTTATGTGTTTTTGGGTAGGGTTTAATAATTCTTGTTCACATTGAACATCATTTTCTGGGTAGTTGTCATTTTCAAAATTGACCATTGTGTGAAGTGTATTGCCTCTTCTGTTTACATAGTTCTTGTTTTCTTGGACATGTTTGGGTTTTGGGTGAGTGTAGGGTTTAAATCTGGAACATCATCAACCGATATTAGTTCCTTAAATGTATTTGTTAAAAACAGAGTTAGATCTGTCCAAGAAGGCATTTCAGCACAATCATGAAGATTTTTTTCAAATTCTCTTCGGGTTTCCCGGGGTAATTTTGTTGAACAGAAATAAACAAAGATCGGATCCCAATTATCCGTATCAATCTCTAAGGAATTAAA
>NC_060954.1:25792257-25793391 GCF_022045245.1 Lucilia cuprina
CAAAAAATAAAAATTTTATAAAAGTAAAAATTGTAAAAATATACTCATGGTGTAGGGTATCATATGGTCGGCCATGCCCGACTATACTTTCCTACTTGTTTTAATATAATTACAAAATTACGCAAAATTTAGTTAGCAAAGATAAAAGGGAATATGTGATAAATTCATACATACTTTATATTATATGATCTATACTCAATTATTGTACAGAGCATACTAATAATTGTAAATATTATTAATTGCTTATTACATTATTATTTCGGACAGAGAAACAAAATTGAAAGGGACTGACATATGATAATAATGAGAGTTAAATAAAAGAAATAGAAACAAAATTAAAATATGATCATCACTTACAAAAACATGAATGAGAGCAATTGATGAAAGAAATTTACTCCACGTCGATTGATTTGTTGGGCCCAGCAGTCAATGCGTGTTGTTTTTGTTGTTGTTAAATTCTGCCTTTTTGTAAATGAAGATTATGAATGAAAAGTATATGCTAAATTTAGAATGCGAGAATCATTAAAAAAATAGTAAAAGTAAAAGATAATAATACTACATGGCTTATTTTACACCAGATGTAAAATGTTAGTAATAATATGATAACATTTTTGTAGTTTTTAAATTTTAGTTAAATATAAGTACATTTTGTTAATTTTAATAATATTATCAGCTTTAAATGAAATTCATTGATAAATTAATATTTTAGAAATTTTGTAAGTATGATTTAATTATTTTAGATTAATTCATATAGTTTTAAGTAGATATTTCAAAATTTATAAATGATTATTTCTAGAATTTAAAAAAATGTTTGTTGTAATTTTCTTAGATTTAAAAGTTCATAATATTTAACACTGAGTATATTGAAATGGTTCTTACTGAGAAATTTAATAGTTTATATTATTCTAATATTTCATAATAAGCTATTCTTATATTAGTCTTAGAACTTGAAATGAGATGTTAAGAATTTTAATGGATTACATTATACTCAACCTTTATATAATGAAAATAGGTAAAACTTTAGAGTTCATAATCAGATTATTTAATGAACATTTCTTAATCAATTTTAGCAAATTATTTGAAATTCAAGTTTAGCTCAGTTTTAAGATAATTGTAGTTTCTCTAATTCTAGTA
>NC_060954.1:25793491-25798702 GCF_022045245.1 Lucilia cuprina
AATCGATCGGTATACTTTAAGGTGGGTATTGGACCAATATTTTTGTATGTTACAAACATCAGCACAAACGTATAATACCCTCCCCACTATAGTGGTGTAGGATATAATGAAACACTAAAAAAATTTTTTATAAGGGAAAGATAACCATTCTGAAAATGCGTATGTAAGTAAATAATTATATCAGTATAGGGACAGATAGCAAACTATAGGGTAGTAGATCTGTCATAGGCGTCTGATAATATTCAGTTGGGATGGAAAATTTTACCCTAAGTGTTTTACCATCTTGCCACACAGTTTTGACTTATTTTCATATTATTCTTCGTTCTTTTCATTTGAAAATTTGCATACTCTATGGTATGAAGATATGTTATATGGTTACGCCTTAGATACATGGGTTGGGACCAACGCACCTTTGATGGAGCTAGCGGGAAATATTTTTACATACCCCTTCACCAATGTTTTGAGCGGTTATTTCAAAGTTGAATAGATTGTCAATTTTCATTATTCAAGTATCTAATCGGCGCGTAGCAGCAATAAATTATATACCAAAACAAATGGCAATCTTAATGCTTTAAAATGATGCATAAACTGTCGTAGCACGAAAACTGCCAAAGTTAATTGCAACCATATCGGAACCTCAGATTAATGCGTTTATTAAACTTAAAACAATAATTCTACCGATCTATTAAATTGACCAAATTGTAAAAACACACATTATGCTACAAATGATATACCATATTAAAGTGCAATCATAATGCTTTAATATGATGCCTAAATGATTATCATAGCGTGAAAACTGTCAATGTTCTTTGCAGCCATATCGGAACCTTAAATTATCGCGTTTTTAAAGCTGTGAAAATAGTTCTACCGATCTATCCGATTAGCCATTTTCCAAAAATATATTATGCAATAAATTATATACCAAAACAAATGGCAACTATAATGCAATAAAAAGATATATAAACGACTGCTATAACATGAAAACTGTAAAAGATATTTGCAACCATATCGGAGCCTTAAATTACCGCATTTCTAAATCTATACCAATAAATATACCGATCTATCGAATTTTTGTAAAAATTCATTATGCCACAAATTATACACCAAAACAAAGTGCAACTGTAATGCTTTAAAATGATGCATAAGCGATTGTTCTGGCATAAAAACTGTCAAAGTTATTTGCAGCCATATCGGAACCTCAAATCATGGCGTTTTTAAACATAGAACAACAATTCTACCGATCCTTCAAATTGACCATTTTTTAGACGAAAAGATTACGCCACAAATAATTTACCAAATTGAAGTGCAATCATTATGCTTTACAATGATGCATAAATGACTGTCATAGCATGAAAACTGTCAATGTTATTTGCAACCATATCAGAACCTCAAATTACCGCCTTTTTAAACATAGAGCACAACCATATCGGAACCTCAAATTACCGCCTTTTTAAATCTGGGAAAATAATTCTATCGATATATCCAATTAGCCATTATCTAAAAATACATTATACAATAAATTATATACCAAAACAAATGGTAATTCTAATTTTTTAAAATGGTGCATAAACGATCTATCAAATTGACCAATTTGTAAAAACACACATTATGCTACAAATGATTTACCATATTAAAGTGCAATCATAATGCTTTAAAATGATCCATAAATGACTGTCATAGCGTGAAAAGTGTCAATGTTATTTGCAGCCATATCGGAACATCTAATTACCGCGTTTTTAAAGCTGTGAAAATAATTCTACCGATCTATCCAATTGGCCATTTTCTAAAAATATATTATATAATATTATAATAATTATATACCAAAACAAATGGCAACTTTAATGCAATAAAAAGATATATAAACGACTGGTATAACATGAAAACTATAAATGATATTTGCAACCATATCGGAGCCTTAAATTACCACATTTCTAAACCTGTACCAATAAATATACCGATCTATCCAATTTTTGTAAAAATTCATTATGCAACAAATTATACACTAAAACAAAGTGCAACCGTCATGCTGTAAAATGATGCATAAACGATTGTCCTGGCATGAAAACTGTCAAAGTTATTTGCAACCATATCGGAACCTCAAATCATAGCGTTCTTAAACATAGTTTTTAACATAGATAATTCTACCGGTCCTTCAAATTGACCATTCACCTCAAATTACCGCTTTTTTAAACCTGGGAAAATAATTTTACCGATCTATCCAATTAGCCATTTTCTAAAAATATATTATGCAATAAATTATATACCAAAACAAATGGCAAGTATAATGCAATAAAAAGATATATAAACGACTGCTATAACATAAAAATTATAAAAGATATTTGCAACCATATCGGAACCTTAAATTACCGCATTTCTAAACCTGTACCAATAAATATCTATCCAATTTTTGTAAAAATTAATTATGACACAAATTATACAGCAAAACAAAATGCAACTGTAATGCTTTAAAGTGATGCCTAAACGATTGTCCTGACATAAAGACTGCCAATGTTATTTGCAACCATATGAGAACCTCAAATCACAGCGTTTTTAAACATAGAACAACAATTCTACCGATCCATCAAATTGACAATTTTTTAGAAGAACACATTATGCCACAAAAGATATACCAAATGAAAGTGCAATCATAATGCTTTAAAATGATGCATGAAAAGCATAGCATGAAAACTGTCAAAGTTATAAACAACCATATCGGAACCTCAAATTACCGCCTTTTTAAACATAGAGCACAACCATATCGGAACCTCAAATTACCGCCTTTTTAAACCTGGGAAAATAATTCTATCGATTTATCCAATTGGCCATTATCTAAAAATACATTATACAATAAATTATATACCAAAACAAATGGTAATTCTAAATTTTTAAAATGGTGCATAAACGATCTATCAAATTGACCAATTTGTAAAAACACACATTATGCTACAAATGATATACCATATTAAAGTGCAATCATAATGCTTTAAAATGATCCATAAATGACTGTCATAGCGTGAAAACTGTCAATGTTATTTGCAGCCATATCGGAACATCTAATTACCGCGTTTTTAAAGCTGTGATATCTTTTTATTGCATTAAAGTTGCCATTTGTTTTGGTATATAATTTATTGCATAATATATTTTTAGAAAATGGCCAATTTGATAGATCGGTAGAATTATTTTCACAGGTTTAAAAAGTCGGTAATTTGAGGTTCCGATTTCGGTTGTGAATAACTTTGATTTATGCATCATTTGAAAGCATTATGATTGCACTTTAGTTTGGTATATCATTTGTGGCATAAACTTTTCGTCTAAAAAATGGTAAATTTGATGGATCGGTAGAATTATTTTTCTATGTATCAAACGCAGTTATCTGAGTTTCCGATATGGCTGCAATTAACTTTGGCAGTTTGCTACGACAGTCGTTTATGCACCATCTTAAAGCATTAAAATTGTCATTTGTTTTGGTATGTAATTCATTGCATAATGTATTTTTGGAAAATGGCCAATTGGATAGATCGGTAGAAATATTTTCCCAGGTTTAAAAAGGCGGTAATTTGAGATTCCGATATGGTTGTGAATAACTCTGACAGTTTTCATGCTATGACAGTCATTTATGCATCATTTTAAAGCATTATGATTGCACTTTAATTTGATATATCATTTGTGGCATAATGTGTTTATCTAAAAAATGGTCAATTTGAAGGATCGGTAGAATTGTCTATGTTAAAAACTATGTTTAAGAACGCTATGATTTGAGGTTCCGATATGGTTGCAAATAACTTTGACAGTTTTCATGCCAGGACAATCGTTTATGCATCATTTTAAAGCATTACAGTTGCACTTTGTTTTAGTGTATAATTTGTGACATAATGAATTTTTACAAAAATTGGATAGATCGGTATATTTATTGGTACAGGTTTAGAAATGCGGTAATTTAAGGCTCCGATATGGTTGCAAATATCTTTTATAGTTTTCATGTTATAACAGTCGTTTATACATCTCTTTATTGCATTATAGTTGCCATTTGTTTTGGTATATAATTTATTGCATAATATATTTTTTGGAAATGGCCAATTGTATAGATCGGTAGAATTATTTTCACAGCTTTAAAAGACGCGGTAGTTTGAGGTTCCGATATGGCTGCAAATAACATTGACAGTTTTCACGCTATGACAGTCATTTAGGCATTATTTTAAAGCATTATGATTGCACTTTATGGTATATCATTTGTAGCATACAGTCATTTAGGCATAATTTTAAAGCATTATGATTGCACTTTAATATGGTATATCATTTGTAGCATACAGTCATTTAGGCATCATTTTAAAGTATTATGATTGCACTTTAATATGGTATATCAATTGTAGCATAATGTGTGTTTTTACAAATTGGTCAATTTGATAGATCGGTAGAATTATTGTTCTATGTTTAATAAACGCGGAAATCTGAGGTTCCGATATGGTTGCAATTAACTTTGGCAGTTTTCGTGCTAGGACAGTCGTTTATGCAAAAATTTTAAAGCATTATAATTTCCCTTTGTTTTGATATATAATTTATTGCATAATGTATTTTTGGAAAATGGCCAATTGGATGAATCGATTGAATTATTTTCCCAGGTTTAAAAAGGCGGTAATTTGAGGTTCCGATATGGTTGTGAATAACTTTGACAGTTTTCATGCTATGACAGTCATTTATGCATCATTTTAAAGCATTATGATTGCACTTTAATTTGATATATCATTTGTGGCATAATGTGTTTGTCTAAAAAATGGTCAATTTGAAAGATCGGTAGAATTGTCTATGTTACAAACTATGTTTAAAAACGCTATGATTTGAGGTTCCGATATGGTTGCAAATAACTTTGACAGTTTTCATGCCAGGGCAATTGTTTATGCATCATTTTAGAGCATTACAGTTGCACTTTGTTTTGGTGTTTAATTTGTGGAATAATTAATTTTTACAAAAATTGGAAAGATCGGTATATTCATTGGTACAGGTTTAGAAATGCGGTAATTTAAGGCTTTGATATGGTTGCAAATATCATCTATAGTTTTCGTGTTATAGCAGTCGTCTATATATCTTTTTATTGCTTTATAGTTGCCATTTGTTTTGGTATATAATTTATTGCATAATATATTTTTAGGTAATAGCCAATTGGATAGATCGGTAGAATTATTTTTATGCTTTTATATAAGCCCTTCACAGCTT
>NC_060954.1:25798802-25806148 GCF_022045245.1 Lucilia cuprina
AGGCATCTCATCTGGCCAGACGTCTTATTGAGGGTGTTTTTAAATTGGAAGCCATTTTAAGAACAACAATGTAAGTTTAAGAGCAAGTGAGAAAATCAAATATAAAATTAAGTTAATTAAATAAGACTGAATTTATATACATATTTTATTTTACATAAAAGGTTTTCGCCTATGTTTTATTTATTTTTTTTCATTTTCATTGTTAATTTTATTTATGTTATTATATGTATATTTATCACCATTATTTTACTATAATAAGAATTATTAGACATGTATACAAAACATATGTACATATATTTATATACATATGTATGTAAATTCAATGTATGATTATCATTATTAAATCACTCATTATCATTCATAAATTAAAAAGGTAGCTGGAATACCCGAATTAAATATATAAGAATAAGATTCTATGTACCTTTTTTAATATTAAACTGAATAAACATGTTTACAAACATACATTCAATGCATTTTTTATATATAAACAAAAAATAATTTAGACGGAATGTATAAATATATATGGAAATATATGAACATGTATGAATATATATGATCATATATATTCATATATAATCATATATGTTCATATATCGCCAATTTTCGGATCCGAACATATATGGAGCTTCATATATGAACATGTATGGTTCCACATATGAACATATATAATCATTTTTAGCTGGGAATACAAGATACAAGAACACAATGGTGGGCAATAAAAAACTTTGTAGATTACAAAGATAAAATACTAAAAAATTTCGGTGGCTAAATTAATAAATTGTTATATAATTCTTTTTATTATTTGACATTCTTTTAAACTCTTCTAATAAAAATGTAATGTTTTTTTTATTTTTTCATTACAATGAGCATAGTATATTTTTTATTCAAAGAAATTAATACATTAATATTAACAAGTAAGTGTGTTATATTCGGCTATGCAAATCACTGATATATAAATTAACTTTGATATTTTGAATATTTTATTATTATATATCGATATTAATGAGAACGTCAGGGTAACATTTAAAAGAGGTCCATTAATGGGGGTTTTACTATTGACAGTGCTAATTTTTATAGGGAGTAGGGGTATTGTTACATACATATATGGAACAATTCTCATAAAAGTCTGTTGGAAGATTTCAGTTCCTTATTTGTTTAAAATTTCAATGATATACTTGTATTTTGAAGCCAGCATTAAACTTTTTATAACGCCAATTTGTCATAGTAGGACTAAGACCCCATTTCATGCCTATGGTTCTCCTACATTTCGCCCAGCACCGATGTGCCTTGTTGATCCTATCCTCTATGTGGTGTCTCTATTTTAATTTCCGGTCAAGTATTACACCTAAGTACTTAACATTGTCTGTCACAGGTATCTTCTGGCCCAAGAAGCAAGGTTCAGTATATGTAGAAATTTTTGTCTTTCTTGTGAAAAGACAGATTTCCGTCTTCGCCGGGTTAACATTGAGGCCTCTCGGTTGAGCCCAGCTCAAGGCCGTATTCAGAGCCTCCTCAGCTCTTCTACACAAGTAATTTGGATCCTTTCCCTTTAAAAGTATTACGACATCGTCTGCATAGCAGACAGGTCTAAGTCCTTTTTCGGTTAGGGTCCTTAGGAGGCTATTAATCGTGGTAACCCAGAGTAAAGGTGACAAAATTCCACCCTGTGGTATACCGCGAAATACCTTTTTCCTGATACTTATATCGTACATCTCGCAGCTTATCCATCTGTTCCTTAACATGTAGTTGAAACAGTTACGGAGCACCCGGTCAACATAAAACTGGAGTAGGGATTGGATAAGGGTATCAGTGTGCACGTTATTGAAAGCGCCTGTCAATGCATACTGTCAGTGTATACAGTTTGCTATCGAAAGATTCACCTATGTAGTGGACAACTTCATTTAAAGCGGTTTCCACCGATCGTCCCTTTACATAAGCATGCTGCTTATATTTAAGGTCTTTGTATGGTATGCTGCTTTTAACCATGCTATCGACTATCCGTTCCAAGGTTTTAAGTAGGAAGGACGTAAGACTTATCGGTCGATAGGACTTAGGTGTCGCATAGCTAGGTTTCCTTGGCATGCAGTGAATACCTGTGACAGATGTACGGAAACCAGTCCCGCCACCATCTGCAAAAGTGCCGGGAAAATTCCATCCGGCCCTGCAGCTTTATAGGGAGCAAAGCTCTTGCTTGCCCCTTTAACCATGTCAGTTGTAATAACTATTTCCGTGTTACCCTCCCCTTCCTCCAATATCGTTCATCTATGTTATTCAATATACCGGGTGGGAAATGAGAATCCATTAGGAGTTTCATTGTCTCCTCCATATCCTCAAGCCTCCTGCCCGTGTCATCGATCATAGATTCCGGTTGGACATGAGTTTTGGATAGGAATTTTTTATCTTCGATACGTCATTTACGCTATCTACCTGTTCACAGAAAAGTTTCCAGGAGTCTCGTTTGGCTTTTCGAACGATTTTCTTATATTCACCAAGTTTATTACGATACTCATACCAGTATACTGCGGTCTTTTTACGCCGCGCCCGGTTAAATAGTTTGCGAAGAGTCTTCCCAAGGATCCGGATCTCCCCAATTACCCAGGGTTTTTCCTGGGCAGATCTCCGCTCTCGCAGAGGGCAGCTGTCCTCGAACGATTCAACCAGGGCACTTGTGAACGTTTCCACTTTGGCATCTATATCCTCTTTATTTCGACATTGAAAAGTGTCCTGATCTAAACGGTTCTTTAGTAAGGTTCCGAACATTGTCCAATTAGTTTTAGACTTAATCCGAAACTTTATCGGCTTTGGTGTTGGCCTTATTATTTTGAATCTTATGTACCGATGATCAGAAATGGAGTGCTCGTCCGAAACTCTACAATCCTGAATTTCGTTTATAAGCTCTTCTGAACATATAGTTATATCTAATACTTCTTCTCTGATTCTATTGACGAAGGTAGCTTTATTACCTAAGTTCAATGTTATCATGTCTTTAGTATTAAAGAAATCCATGAGGGCTTGTCCCCTGCGATTGGTGTTTGTACTACCCCTAGCTACATGGTGCGAGTTGGCATCACAACCTATTACAATTTTCTTATTTTTCCTTTTTGCCTCTTCAACCAGTTTCATCAGATCCGATGTTGGTGGTAGTGTCGGAGAATCGAAAGTTAGGTAAATAGATGCAAGGAATATGTTGCCACGACCTTGCTTCAGCACCGTTGCATCCGATGTTGATAATCATGTTTAGAGGAGAAAACATAAGTTCTTGTGTCTCGCTCCGATGGAGGTTTATTTGGATAACCTCAATCATGGTCATCCATTAAACTTATAAACACAAATATCGCGATGAAATTCAGCACAATAAAATATTATCTAAATATAAATATATTCACAAAATTTTATCGGGCTTGGTCCATATTTGCCCCTAGCCCCCATATAAAGCCTCTTTCAGAAAATTAGTTTTTCGATCATAAATTGCTTAAATGTATCGGAACAAGGAAATATTGAAGATAAATGCTTTATTATGAAAAATAAATCACATTTAATATTCATAACTGGTGTAGGGTATCATATGGTCGACCACGCCCGACTATACTTTCTTACTTGTTATACCCTTCACCTTCGTGAGAAGGGTATATATAAGTTTGTCATTCGGTTGTAATTTCTATAATATAATTTTCCGACCCTATAAAGTATATATATTCTGGATCCTTATAGATAGCGGAGTCGATTAAGCCATGTCTGTCTGTCCGTCTGTTAAATTAGTTTTTAGAGGACCCAGATATCGGCGAGATCGTCGGTCAGAATTCGTTACGAAATCTGATGTAAATTCTTGGAAATATTCAACAAATCTGATTAAAGTGGTCTGACTATTCCGATCAAAGTGGATTAATTTTATTAATTTTAATAAAAATGTATAAGCTTCCTTGTTATACCCTTCACTTTCGTGAGAAAAGAACAGCATCCAAACATACAAAAAAAATACACAGCTGAACAAGTATGAATGTATAGTCGGGCATACCCGACCATATGATACCCTACACTAGACAGTATGTATGTTAAAAATGGGGATTATTTAAAAAAATAAAGCATTTGGTTGGATTTTTTAACTTTATTTTGGAATATTTTTACTTTTTTTTGCAAAAAAAAGATTTTTTTAAGAGGGCTCAAAGGGGAGTAGGGCAAAATATGGCCCTATCCTTAAAAATGTTGGTAGGGGGAGTTAAGTCTTCTTCAATAATGACCTTTAAGTCATTTTCTGAAGGGGAGTTTTGTATGGGGGATAGGGTCAAATGAAGCCCGATCATTACAAAAATCGGTAATGTCATTTAAAGTTCTATAAAAACTAAGTTTTGTCGACTTTTGTTAACATAATAGATCATTTAAATTAATTATAAGCCAAAAGGCCCTATTTGGGGGGTACGGTTGTATGGGGGCTAGTCGAAATAATGGTCCGATTTTAACCATTTTCAATAGGCTTCGTCCTTGGGCCAAAAGAAGCGTGTGTGCCAAATTTCATCCAATTATCTTGAAAATTGAGACCTGTACCTTGCGCACAAGGTTTACATGGACAGCCAGCCAGACCGACATAGCTTAATCGACTCAGAAAATGATTCTAAGCCGATTGGTATACTTTAAGGTGGGTATAGGACGAATATTTTTGTATGTTACAAACATCACCACAAACCCAATATACCCTCCCCACTAAAGTGGTGTAGGGTATAAATATTCCACAATAAAACAAATTAAATGCTTTATTTAAAAAAATTCAAAATTTTAACATACTGACTGGTGTAGGGTATCACATGGTCGGCAATGGCCGACTATAAATTCATACTTGTTTAATAGAATTTTGTTTTTTGTTCATAAATAAAGTTCGAATAAAAACAAAAAAAAACAATTTTATGTTTTCCAATTAAAAATAGATATTGTGTACCCAGCAAAAAACGATCATATATGATTATATATGAACATGTATGAAAATGTATGAATATATATGGTTTCATATATGAAAATGTATGGGTTCATATATGAACATATATGAAAAATTTTATCGTATATGGATGCATATATGGAACCATATATGGAGAATTGAATCATATATGGACGCATATATGGAAGCATATATGAAAACTTGTATCATATATGGACGCATATATGAACATTTCTGTCATATATGGTATCATATATGAACATATATGGATTCATCTAGAAATAATTTTGCCATATATGGGATCATATATGAAAATATATGAAATAAAAAATTAGTATTATATTCCATATATGGTTCATATGTACATACATACGTATGTATGTATGTATTTATATACGTATGTATCTTAAAAAAGTCATTATATTTTCGTATAAAAATTTAATTGATCTTTATTAAAGCGTTATTTAAAAAAAAAAACAGTATTAAAATGATTTACAAGTTTACAAATATATTTCCCTACCTGAATTACACAAAACATATTGTGTATGTCTTCAAATTTTATAACATAAAACGTATTTGTAGTTTTGAAAGGTATTATATGATTAACTTCTGTTTTTGTTTTTTTTATGAATAAACTTATTGCTAGTTATTAAGTCTATGTTTTGAACTAATAAATAAAATATGTTCGAGCTTTTTATAAAACAATTAACCATAAAATATTTATCAACATTTTCACACTTTAATTTAATTGTATAATTATTACATCTGGTTTCTTTATATAAAGTTGAAGTAAAAATTTTGGTCTTAAATTTAACCCTGTCATAAAAAAATGATTTGCTTATGTCTAAGTTAACAGATTTAAATGCATTCAGTTGAAATGAATTAGGAACAAATTTCTTATCCTTTCCAAGGCCTTGGACTAGATCTGTGCAAATTGGTGTCATGGATTCTATGCGTTTTTGCATTATACACGCCCCCTGTGTTATTTGTTAATTTCTGAAGATACAGTTTTATAATTTCGACACCAATGCTCTCGTGTTCTTCCTGGAACCTACATTAAAAAGTTTAGTTATTTAGTGTTTAAAACTTGTTGCTATTGTTAAATTACCATAGATGAAGGATATGTTTTCCAAATTTTGTATTTGTTTTTTGATGTATCTTCAATAGGTTTTCTTTTGGAACATGTTGGTTTTTCGATGTCCATATCAAATATGTATTTGTTTACAATTAAACAGCTGATGTTTATGAGTGTTACTAATGATTGTTATAAAAATTCCGCTTAACTAGCAACCACCAAATGTTTAATGATAATCTGAGAGCACTAAGGAATACTGATAATTATCAACAAAAATCACATTCTTTTTATCAGTAAAAATTCTCATTTGCAAGTTAATTAGTGGACGCGCGTTTTATTGCATATGTATATAAAAATTGCGAGAAACAGGTAAAGAAATCCTACATAAAAATTTGTGAATGAAAAATCCATTAATGTAGCGCAAGGTACCAAATTTTTTTATATTTTTAACCTTTTATTTTATTACACTTGGACGTGTTTTATTTTAAAAAGTAGGTAGAATTGCAAGAATTTTGCTCACACGTGCACTTTTGAACATTTAAAAAATAATTCTCCGAAACATGCTTTTTATAGTTATTATTTTCTTGCGTGTAAAAAATCGCGAAAACCACTACCTGTTATTGGAAATTTTACAAATTGTTTGTTATGTTGTTATCCTTTTTTATTTTCTTAATAATTGACAAAATTATGTACATTCATTGTCATTCATATTCAGTATACAATTGATCAGCCAACAAAATACATCCATTTACCCTCTTCTTTCAATCGCTTATATACGAAAATAAATTAGCAACATTGTTAATCTATCCACGCAATATTAAATATAATAAAATAACACAATGCCAAAAGTTTGTAAGTACATATACATATTTAAGTTAAGATGTAAAAAACTAATTGTTTCAAATTTGTTTACATTATGTATCGCAGTAAAAACTAAAGAAAGCAAACATTTGTTGCAAAAACAAACAAACTAGTGAAGAAGGAAAACGCAACATCATCTATTTACATATATGGAGAAAACAGTAAGAACTTACACTTTTTAATTTCATAAATATAAAAAAACTATAAATACATTTTAATTAATCTAGACCAATAGTGAACAAGAATTGCGCAATAAATTAAAAGAACTACAACAAAAATTGGAAAAAATAACAGCGCAGAAAGAAACCAAAACACGAATAAGTGAAGAAAACTGTGGGATCTAACGATGCTAAAAATGATTAGCAACCTGTTGTATCGAGGCTAAACAAAATAACAAATCCAAATGAAAGTGAAGTGATTATTTCTCCAATTGAAGCTAATCCTCCAATTGAAATGGGTTCCACCCAGCTGTATGGAAAAAAT
>NC_060954.1:25806248-25807463 GCF_022045245.1 Lucilia cuprina
TTTAAGTTGCAATAAACTGCTTTTATATAAGCCCTTCTAAAATTATGATAAAATATTGGGACACAATTTTCATTTTGAATCATATTTATTTTATCTAAGTATAAAAAGGCTTCAGGAGGTATAATATGTCGATAATATATTCTTCATTCGTGTAGAATGGAGCCATTATTAGATTGTTTTCTGTATTTGTTGTACATCTTCTTATGTGATTTCTTATTAAATATATAATAAAATTATCAATTCTCATAATATTTGAATAGTAATATAAGTTTTTATTAGAAATATATTTTATATAATTACTTTCAGATGATCTAAATTTATTTGTACAAGCCCTTAAACACTTTCTTTCAAACACTCTCAACTTTTCCATGTAGAATGAAGAAATATTGAACCAAATCGGGCAACCATATGTAATGATTGGTCTTATTAATGTTTGGTACATTATAATTATACCCTACACCACTATAGTGGGAGGGTATTATACGTTTGTGCTGATGTTTTTAACATACAAAAATATTGGTCCAATACCCACCTTAAAATATACCTATCGATTCACAATCATTTTTTGAGTCGATTAAGACATGTCCGTCCGTCCGTCTGTCAGGCTGGCTGGCTGTCCATGTAAACCTTGTGCGCAAGGTACACCAATTTTCAAGATAATTTGATGAAATTTGGACCAAGCATGTTTTTTGGCACAGCCTATTGAAAATGGTTGAAATAGGTCCATTATTTCACCTAGCCCCCATACAACCGTACCTCCCGATTTGATGCCCTTTTTATGCCATAATTACGTCAAATATTTTATTATCTCTCTAAAAATTGGTACAAATAAAAAACGTCTAAAATAGACTTGTAACCATTTGTATCGCAATGAAACTCAACAAAACTAACTGTTATTTAAAAATATATCCTTTTCGCAAATTTACCGAGGATCGGCCCATATTTGACCTATATAAAGCCTCATTTAGAAATTTTGGTTTTTTTATCAATAAATTGCTTAAATATTTTGGAATCCGACTATACTTTCCTACTTGTTTTTATTCTGTGTTTTATAAATTTCGAGTAAAATAATGGTTTATATAAAAAAAATGCTTTTTTAGCTTTAAATAATATTTCATTAATATGGTTGTTATAATATAAGAATTTATCTAAATAGATACCTAAGTATTTAACTATTTCCTTGTTTGGAGTTTGAATATTATTTAAATTTGATTT
>NC_060954.1:25807563-25808668 GCF_022045245.1 Lucilia cuprina
AAATCAAATTTAAATAATATTCAAACTCCAAACAAGGAAATAGTTAAATACTTAGGTATCTATTTAGATAAATTCTTATATTATAACAACCATATTAATGAAATATTACTTAAAGCTAAAAAAGCATTTTTTCTATATAAACCATTATTTTACTCGAAATTTATAAAACCCAGAGTAAAAACAAGTAGGAAAGTGTAGTCGGGCATGCCCGACCATAAATAAATGTAATTATAATATAAGAAAAAATTGGAAACAATATGGTATTAAATCAAATTTAAATAATATTCAAACTCCAAACAAGGAAATAGTTAAATACTTAGGTATCTATTTAGATAAATTCTTATATTTTAACAACCATATTAATGAAATATTATTTAAAGCTAAAAAAGCATTTTTTCTATGTAAACCATTATTTTACTCGAACTTTATAAAACCCAGAGTAAAAATTATAATGTACCAAACATTAATAAGACCAATCATTACATATGGTTGCCCGATTTGGTTCAATATTTCTTCATTCTACATGGAAAAGTTGAGAGTGTTTGAAAGAAAGTGTTTAAGGGCTTGTACAAATAAATTTAGATCATCTGAAAGTAATTATATAAAATATATTTCTAATAAAAACTTATATTACTATTCAAATATTATGAGAATTGATAATTTTATTATATATTTAATAAGAAATCACATAACAAGATGTACAACAAATACAGAAAACAATCTAATAATGGCTCCATTCTACACGAATGAAGAATATATTATCGACATATTGTACCTCCTGAAAACTTTTTATACTTAGATAAAATAAATATGATTCAAAATGAAAATTGTGTCCCAATATTTTATTATAATTTTAGAAGGGCTTATATAAAAGCAGTTTATTGCAACTTAAATTCAAATGATACAAGATACAAGAACACAATGGTGGGCAATAAAAAACTTTGTAGATTACAAAGATTAAATACTAAAAAAATTTGGTGGCTAAATTAATAAATTTTTATATAATCCTTTTTATTATTTGACATTCTTTTAAACTCTTCTAATAAAAATGTAATACTTTTTTATTTTTTAATTGCAATAAGCATAATATATTCTTTATTCAAAG
>NC_060954.1:25808768-25819223 GCF_022045245.1 Lucilia cuprina
GACGGACATAGCTTAATCGACTCAGAAAATGATTCTAAGCCGATTGGTATACTTTAAGGTGGATATTGGACGAATATTTTTCTATGTTACAAACATCAGCACAAACCCCACTAAAGTGGTGTAGGGTATAATTAATTTCTGGGCTAAAAAACGAGTAAAGTGATGAAATTCGATATAAACCTGACCTGTATGAACCAAGATCGTTCTACAAAATTTTACGGATATCGGTCTATAATTGACGCAACCCCCATATAAGGCTCCTTCCGCTCAGTACTGGCTTAAAAATACTAGTAGATTTATGAAATTCGACAAAAAAAAATAGTTTTGTGTAAGCTAATATCTTTACCTCTTCTATAGGAATCGAAATCTCTCTATCAATTTTTATGAGGATCAGTCCATAATAAAACCACCCCATATAAATTCCGCCCAGAAAATGACGCGAAAAATACGAATACCGCAATGCAACTCGACATAAAACAATTTTGATTTAAAATCTCTCTATCATATTTTATGACTTTAATGCTCCTTTAGTTTAATGCTGGCTTCAAAATACAAGTATATCGTTGAAATTTTAAACAAATAAGGACAGACTTTTATGAGAATTGTTCCACATATGTATGTATAAATACCCCTACTCCCTATAAAAATTAGCACTGTCAATAGTAAAACCCCCATTAATGACCTCTTTTAAACGTTACCCTGACGTTCTCATTAATATCGATATATAATAATAAAATATTCAAAATATCAAAGTTAATTTATATATCAGTGATTTGATGGTGGGTATATAAGATTCGGCGTAGCCTAATATAACACTCTTACTTGTTTATTCTAACATTTTAAAACTATTTTATTTGTAAAAATACTGTTATTCTCCTCTTTCAATCGATACCTCTATTGACCTACTAGACCAAACCAAATTTAAGCTAAATATAATTATACTTACTCTTCCTTTTAAACTTTAAAGTCCTTTTAAAGGAAGAAACGATCAGAAAATAAAAAACCAAAAATGTAGATTAACTATATCAAGTATGTGGTTTCCAACGTATAGGATCTTGCTCATTTTTCCCAATTTGTTGTACGGTGTAATTTATTGCATAATGTATTTTTAGAAAATGGCCAATTGTATAAATCGATGGAATTATTTTCTCAGGTTTAAAAAGGCGGTAATTTGAGGTTCCGATATGGTTGTGAATAACTTTGAAAGTTTTCATGCTTTGACAGTTATTTATGCATCATTTTAAAGCATTATGATTGCACTTTAATTTGGTATATCATTTGTGGCATAATGTGTTCATCTAAAAAATGGTTAATTTAATGGATCGGTAGAATTGTTGTTCTATGTTTAAAAACGCTGTGATTTGAGGTTCTCATATGGTTGCAAATAACATTGACAGTTTTTATGCCATGACAATCTTTTAAGCATCATATCTTTTTTGCATTATAGTTGCCATTTGTTTTGGTATATAATTTATTGCATAATATATTTTTAGAAAATGGCCAATTGGAGAGATCGGTAGAGTTAATTTTACAGCTTTAAAAACGCGGTAATTTAAGGTTCCGATATGGTTGCAAATAACATTGACAGTTTTCATGCTATGACAGTCATTTATGCATCGTTTTAAAGAATTTTTTCATCATTTATTTTTTTTAATTTTTTAATACATAAACTATATTACATTAGTTACATTACATTAGTTAATAATAATATTGAGTAATATACAAAGTCCCATATTTGAGCTCTCGAGTATTATCGGAAATAATTATTCTATTTATTTTATACCCACCATCAAAACAGATGGGGGGTATATTGATTTTGTCATTCCGTGTGTAACACATCGAAATATTGCTCTAAGACCCCATAAAGTATATATATTCTGGGACCTCGTAAGATTCTAAGACGATCTAGCCATGTCCGTCTGTCTGTTGTTGGCACGATAGCGTCCACAAAATAAGAGATATTGAGATGAAATTTTCCCAAAATATATTTTATTGATCAGAAATGTTTGGTATTAATTAGATCAGTTTTTTGACGACTGAAAAATAATTCTGCATTATGGCGGACATAGGACCATAATTGGCCCTACCCCCATATAAGGTCCCCTTTAGAAAATGACTAAATAGCTGATTACTGGCTTAAAAGTGGGAATATAGCGATGAAATTCGACACACATAAGTTTCATGCAAGTCAATATCTCTCAACCAAATTTTATGTATATCGGTCCATAATTGACCCTACCCCCCATATAAGGTCCCCTTCAGAAAAAGACTTTAACGCTCATTACTCTCTTAAAAATACAAGTATAGCGATGAAATTTGACATAAGTAAGTTTTTTACTAGCCAAAACCTCTCTATGAAATTTTATGTGGGTCGGTTCATAATTGACCCTACCCCCATATAAGGTCCCCTTCAGAAAATGACTTTAACGCTCATTACTGGCTTAAACAAACGAATATAGTGATGAAATTTGACATAAGTAAGTTTCTTACTAGCCAAAACCTCTCTATGAAATTTTATGTGGATCGGTCCATAATTGACCCTACCCCCCATATAAGGTCCCCTTCAGAAAATGACTTTAACGCTCATTACTGGCTTAAACAAGCGAATATAGCGATGAAATTCCGCATACATAAGTTCCATGCAAGCCAATATCTGCCAACCAAACTTTAAGTACATCGGTCCATAATTAATCCTACCCCCCATATAACGTCCCCTTCAGAAAATTATTTTAACGCTCATTACTCGCTTAAAAATACAAGTATAGAGATGAAATTTGACATACGTAAGTTTCTTACTAGCCAAAACCTCTTTATGAAATTTTATGTGGATCGGTCCATAATTGAGCCAAAAACCCCCACATATAAGGTCCTCTTCAGATAATGACTATAGCGATGAATATAGCGATGAAATTTGATATAAGTAAGTGTCTTACCAGCCAAAAAATCTTTATGAAATTTTATGTGGATCGGTCTATAATTGACCCTACCCCTCATATAAAGTCCCCTCCATAAAATTACTATAATGCTTATTACTGGCTTAAAAATACGACTATAGCGATGATATTTAACAGAAGTAAGTTTTATACTAGCCAAAATCTCTTTACCAAATTTCCCAGAAATAAGTTTTATACTAGGCAATATCTCTCTACCAAATTTTACTGGCTTAAAAATAGAATTATAGCAATGAAATTACACAGAAGTAAGATTCATACAAGACAAAATTTACCAAATTTTTTGTGGATCGGTCCATAATTAACCCTTCCCCCATATAAGACCCCCTTCAGAAAACGACTTTAACGTTAATTATGGGCGTAAAAATACGAATATAGCGAAGAAATTTGACATAAGTTTGTATCTTAGGAACCAAAACCTTTCCACCAAACTCTATGTGGATCGGTCTATAATTGACCCTACCCCCCATATAAGGACCCCTCCATAAAAATACTTTAACGCTCATTACTGCCTTAAAAATTCGAGTACAGCGATAAAATTTTACAGAAGTAAGTTTTTCACAAGCCAAAATCTCTTTACCAATTTTTATGTCGAACAGGCGTTAATTGACCCTACCCCCAACATGAAGTCCCTATCAGAAAAATACTTTAAGGACCATTACTGGCTCAAAAATATGACTATAGTAATAAAATTCGACTCAATTAAGTTCCTTGCCAGTCAAAAACTTTTAACTTAATTTTATGTGGATCGAGCCTTAATTGACCTACCCCCATATAATGTTCCTATCAAAAAATTAATTACTCGGCTAAAAAACGAGTAAAGTGATGAAATTCGATATAAACCTGACCTGTATGAATCAAGATCGTTCTACAAAATTTTACGGAGATCGATCTATAATTGACGCAACCCCCATATAAGGCTCCTTCAGCTCAGTACTGGCTTAAAAATACTAGTAGATTTATAAAATTCGACAAAAAAAATAGTTTTGTGTAAGCTAATATCTTTATCTCTTCTATAGGAACCGAAATCTCTCTATCAATTTTTATGAGGATCAGTCCATAATAAAACCACCCCATATAAATTCCGCCCAGAAAATGACGCGAAAAATACGAATACCGCAATGCAACTCGACATAAAACAATTTTGATTTAAAATCTCTCTATCATATTTTATGACTTTAATGCTCCTTTAGTTTAATGCTGGCGTCAAAATTCAAGTATATCGTTGAAATTTTAAACAAATAAGGAACTGAAATCTTCCAACAGACTTTTATGAGAATTGTTCCATATATGAATAAATACCCCTACTCCCTATAAAAATTCGAACTGTCAATAGTAAAACCCCATTAATGGACCTCTTTTAAATGTTACTCTGCCGTTCTCATTAATATCGATATATAATAATAAAATATTCAAAATATCAAAGTTAATTTATATATCAGTGATTTGATGGTGGGTATAAAAGATTCGGCATAGCCGAATATAACACTCTTACTTGTTGTTGCATTATTGTTGCCATTTGTTTTGGTATATAATTTACTGCATAATATATTTTTAGAAAATGGCCAATTGGATAGATCGGTAGAATTATTTTCACAGCTTTAAAAACGCGGTAGATTGAGGTTCCGATATGTCTGCAAATAACATTGACAGTTTTCCGCTATGACAGTCATTTATGAATCATTTTAAAGCATTATGATTGCACTTTTATATGGTATATCATTTGTAGCATAATGTGTATTTTTAGAAATTGGTCAATTTGATAGATCGGCAGAATTATTGTTCTATGTTTAAGAAACGCAGTAATCTGAGGTTCCGATATGATTGCAATTAACTTTGGCAGTTTTCGTGCTACGACAGTCGTTTATGCATCATTTTAAAGCATTAAAATTGCCATTTGTTCTGGTATATAATTTACTGCATAATGCGTTTTTAGAAAATGGCCAATTGTATAAATCGATAGAATTTTTTCCCAGGTTTAAAGAGGCGGTAATTTGAGGTTCCGATATGGTTGTGAATAACATTGACAGTTTTTATGCTATGACAGTCATTTATCCATCATTTTAAAGCATTAGGATTGCACTTTAATATAGTATGTCGTTTGTGGCATAATGTGTGTTTTTAAAAATTGGTCAATTTGCTAGATCGGTAGAATTATTGTTCTATGTATCGAACGCAGTAATCTGAGGTTGCGATATGGCTGTAATTACCTTTGGCAGTTTTAGCGCTATGACAGTCGTTTATGCACCATTTTAAAGCATTAAAATTGCCATTTGTTTTGGTATATAATTTTTTGCATAATGCGTTTTTAGAAAATGGCCAATTGGATATATCGGTAGAATTATTTTCCCAGGTTTAAAAAGGCGGTAATTTGAGGTTCCGATATGGTTGTGAATAACTATGACAGTTTTCAGTGCGAAGGTATATCATGTGCAATTAGTAAACCACGATATACATAAATATTTATGTATATCGTGGTTTTATTTTAGCAAATAAAATATTTATGTTGAATTTTATTTCAATTGCGACATATTGAAGAAAAACTAATTTTCTGAATGTGGGCTAGAGTCAAATAAAGATAAAGGACTGCACAAGACAACAATAATGCGACAATTTGTTAAACAAATGTCGTGTGCGCCATCATAAGCAGGCCTTTAATATGTATACTTATTATAAAATTAAGAGGAGAGATTTATGTCTACATATATAAACGTTTTTTATGTAGCTTTTCATCGTGATATTAATGTTTATATTAATTATATTATATTTTACATTTATATTAATATTGCGCTTATCATATTATCCTGAAGTGGATTTTAGAATTCGGAACATGCATGTTTTAATCACTAAATCGTCATAATCATACGAAATAAAATTTTATATATTTAAAGACATATTATCTCAACCACCGGTTATGTTTAATTGGTAGATATTTTGTCTGAAAACTGTCAATTTAACGTTAGGATAAAAAAATAACAGACATTGGGATAATGGGGGTAGGTAATTGGTATAAATAATAAATTAAATTAAACAAAATATTCTCAACAAAAATTTTTAATTTGAATACATCTTAACTTTTATTTTTTTTTACAAAGAACTAATAAAGATAAAGACATGAAATTTGGGAGTCTGCAACTTCATATTTGTAAATATAACATATATTTTTTTCTAAAAAACTGACTATAGAAAATAAGGATATTGAAATATTAAAATTTAAAATGACATTTTTTTAGTTTTTATACCCACCATCAAAAAAGATGGGGGGTATATTGATTTTGTCATTCCGTGGGTAACACATCGAAATATTGCTCTAAGACCCCATAAAGTATATATATTCTGGGACCTCGTAAGATTCTAAGACGATCTAGTCATGTCCGTCCGTCTGTCCGTCTGTCTGTTGTTGGCACGATAGCGTCCACAAAATAAGAGATATTGAGATGAAATTTTCCCAAAATATTTTTTATTGATCAGAAATGTTTGGTATTGAAAATGGGCAAAATCGGTCAACGATTTCACATAGCCCCCATACAAATGTACCCCCCGGAATAATGTTCAAATAGCTTCAAATATTCACAAATTCGTTGTTTAAGAAGCAAATACCACAAAATTTCGCATAAATCAGTTTTTTGACGTCTGAAAAATAATTCTGCATTATGGCGGACATAGGACCATAATTGGCCCTACCCCCCATATAAGGTCCCCTTTAGAAAATGACTAAATAGCTGATTACTGGCTTAAAAATGGGAATATAGCGATGAAATTCGACACACATAAGTTTCATGCAAGTCAATATCTCTCAACCAAATTTTATGTATATCGGTCCATAATTGACCCTACCCCCCATATAACGCCCCCTTCAGCCAAACTAGCCAAAACTTCTCTATGAAATTTTATGTGGATCGGTCCATAATTGAGCCAAAAACCCCCACATAAATGGTCCTCTTCAGAAAATGACTTTAACGCTCATTACTGGCTTAAACAAACGAATATAGCGATGAAATTTGATATAAGTAAGTGTCTTACCAGCCAAAAAATCTTTATGAAATTTTATGTGGATCGGTCTATAATTGACCCTACCCCTCATATAAAGTCTCCTCCATAAAATTACTATAATGCTCATTACTGGCTTAAAAATACGACTATAGCGATGATATTTAACAGAAGTAAGTTTTATACTAGCAAAAATCTCTTTACCAAATTTCCCAGAAATAAGTTTTATACTAGGCAATATCTCTCTACCAAATTTTACTGCCTTAAAAATAGAATTATAGCAATGAAATTACACAGAAGTAAGATTCATACAAGTCAAAATTACCAAATTTTATGTGGATCGGTCCATAATTGACCCTATCCCCCATATAAGGCCCCCTCCATAAAAATACTTTAACGCTCATTACTGCCTTAAAAATTCGAGTACAGCGATGAAATTTTACAGAAGTAAGTTTTTCACAAGCCAAAATCTCTTTACCAATTTTTATGTCGAACAGGCGTTAATTGACCCTACCCCCAACATGAAGTCCTTATCAGAAAAATACTTTAAGGATCATTACTGGCTCAAAAATATGACTATAGTAATAAAATTCGACTCAATTAAGTTCCTTGCCAGTAAAAAACTCTTAACTTAATTTTATGTGGATCGAGTTTTAATGAACTACCCCCATATAATGTTCCTATCAAAAAACAAGTATGAATGTATAGTCGGGCGTAGCCGACTATATAATACCCTACACCTGTCAGTATGTATGTTAAAAATGGGGATTATTTAAAAAAATAAAGCATTTGGTTTGTTTTTTAACTTTATTTCGGAATATTTTTACTTTTTTTTGGCAAAAAAAGAGATTTTTTTAGAAGGGCTCAAAGGGGAGTAGGGCAAAATGTGGCCCTATCCTTAAAAATGTTGGTAGGGGGAGTTAAGTCTTCTTCAATAATATTTATGTAGAATTTAAAAGTGTTAATAGTGTTTGTAAGTGAATTTTGACCTTAATCGGTAGTGTCATTTAAAGTTCTATAAAACTAAGTTTTGTCGACTTTTGTTAACATAATAGGTCATTTAAATTAATTATAAGCCAAAAGGCCCTATTTGGGGGGTACGGTTGTAATATATACTTTATGGGGTCTTAGAGCAATATTTCGATGTGTTACACACGGAATGACAAAATCAATATACCCCCCATCTTTTTTGATGGTGGGTATAAAAACTAAAAAAATGTCCTTTTAAATTTTAATCCTTTAATATCATTATTTTCTATAGTCGGTTTTTTAGATAAAAAAATATATGTTATATTTACAAATATGGAGTTGCAGACTCCCAAATTTCATATTACGTTAAATTGACAGTTTTCAGACAAAATATCTACCAATTAAACACAAACGGTGGTTGAGATAACAGGCCTTAAAATATACAAAATTTAATTTCGTATGATTATGACGGTTTAGTGATTAAAACATGCATGTTCCGAATTCTAATATCCATTTCAGTATAATATGATAAACGCAATATTATTATAAATGTAAAACATAATATAATTAATATAAACATTAATATCACGATGAAAAGCTACATAAAAAACAGTGTATATGCAGACATGAATCTCTCCTCTTAGTTTTATAATATACATATTAAAGGCCTGCTTATGATGTCGCACACGATATTTGTTTAACAAATTTTCGCATTATTGTTGTCTTGTGTAGGCCTTTAATATCTATTTGACTCTACCCCACATTCAGAAAATTAGTTTTTCTTCAATATGTCGCAATTGAAATAAAATTCAACATAATTATTTTATATGCTAAAATAAATCACATTGATAACATTGAAAGAAATTCACAACTGGTGTAGGGTATGATATGCTCGGCCCAGTCCGGCTATACTTTCCTAACTTTTTTAAATATTTATGTATATCGTGGTTTACTAATTGCACATGATATACCTTCGCACTGTTGTATTTTTTAATGAAAACTATATAATAAACTACTTTGATAACATTATTGGGAGGTCAAAGGTATTTTAAAAAGATATATAGAATTTAGAATAACTATAGAGTTATAATCAATCAATAACAATTTGTTGAAAAAATTTATTTTGTAAATTACAAATTTTGGTACGTAGATTTTCGTTATGTTATGTTTGCTAGTTTTCATCGTGAGACTTGTGTATATAAGTGAATTATTGACCTTCAAGCCATATTCTGAAGGGGACTTTGTATGGGGGATAGGGTCAAATAAAGTTCGATAATTACGAAAATCGATTGTATTGTATTAGAACTAAGTTTAGCCGAATTTTGTAGAGATACTAAAATATTTAACATAATTATGAACTCAGAAGTCCTTGTATGGGGGCTAGGTGAAATAATGGACCGATTTTAACCATTTTTAATAGGCTTTGCCTTAAATGACACTACCGATTCTTGTAATGAACGGAATTCATTTGACCCTAGCACCCATGCAAATTCCCGACGATTTAATTCTTCATAAATAACATTGATGTAGATGTAGGTTTTTCTATTAACATTTATAAGGATATGCCCATACTTACCCCTACTTACCTATAATCCCACTTGTAAAAATCTTTTTTTTTTTTTGTTAGAAATAAGTAAAAATACCAGTTTAAAAAAATAGGCAGGTTCTGATTATTCTAGTACTACAACCTTCTAAAAATCGTTAATATATATAATTTGTAAAATTTAACTTAAAAAATTAGGTCTGCTATTTATTTGCACATTACTAAATATACACAATGTTTTGTTATTTGTTTCAAATTATTGTTAATGTATTTGTTTATAACTAATTTTTAATATAGCAAAATTTTATACAAAAGAAATTGTAATAAATTAATAACATATGTATGTACCAAACGTCGCAATTTTCAATTTCAATATTAGTATTATTTTTGTACAAATAATTAAGTTGAAGGTTCTTTTAATACAAACATACACATAGACTTTTATGAGAATGATTATAAATTATTATTTTAAATATGCTATTAGGTCATTCATTTATTTATTTTGTGTTTTGTTGTCTTTCAATATATATTTTTTATACCCACCATCAAAAAAGATGGGGGGTATATTGATTTTGTCATTCCGTGTGTAACACATCGAAATATTGCTCTAAGACCCCATAAAGTATATATATTCTGGGACCTCGTAAGATTCTAAGACGATCTAGCCATGTCCGTCCGTCTGTCCGTCTGTCCGTCTGTCCGTCTGTCTGTTGTTGGCACGATAGCGTCCACAAAATAAGAGATATTGAGATGAAATTTTCCCAAAATATATTTTATTGATCAGAAATGTTTGGTATTGAAAATGGGCAAAATCGGTCGACGATTTCACATAGCCCCCATACAAATGTACCACCCCGAATACTGTATAAATAGCTTCAAATATTCACAAATTCGTTTTTTATGAAGCAAATACAACAAAATTTCGCATAGGTCAGTTTTTTGACGTCTGCAAAATAATTCTGCATTATGGCGGACATAGGACCTTAATTGGCCCTACCCCCC
>NC_060954.1:25819323-25835688 GCF_022045245.1 Lucilia cuprina
GATGTGGCTGCAATTAACTTTGGCAGTTTTAGTGCTGCGACAGTCGTTTATGCACCATTTTAAAGCATTACCGTTGCTTAGAATATTTGCAACCATATCGGAGCCTTAAATTACCGTATTTCTAAACCTGTACCAATAAATATACCGATGTATCCAATTTTTGTAAAAATTCATTATGCCACAAATTATACACCAAAACAAAGAGCAACGGTAATGCTTTAAAATGATGCATAAACGATTGTCCTGTCATGAAAACTGTCAAAGTTATTTGCGACCGTATCGGAACCTCAAATCACGGCGTTTTTAAACATAGTTTTTAACATAGACAATTCTACCGATCCTTCAAATTGACCATTTTTTAGACAAACACAATATGCCACAAATGATATACCAAATTAAAGTGCAATCGTAATGCTTTAAAATGATTCATGAATGACTGTCATAGCGTGAAAACTGTCAACGTTATTTGCAGCCATATCGGAACCTCAAACTACCGCGTTTTTAAAGCTGGGAAAATATTTCTATCGATTTATCCAATTGGCCATTTTCTAAAAACACATTATGCAATAAATTATATACCAAAACAAATGGCAATTTTAATGCATTAAAATGGTGCATAAACGACTGTCGCAGCACTAAAACTGCCAAAGTAAATTGCAGCCACATCGGAACATCAGATTACTGCGTTTGATACATAGAACAAAAATTCTAGCGATCTATCAAATTGAACAATTGGTAAAAACACACATTATGCTACAAATGATATACCACATTAAAGATTACTGCGTTTGATACATAGAACAATAATTCTACCGATCTATCAAATTGAACAATTTGTAAAAACACACATTATGCTACAAATGATATACCATATTAAAGTGCAATCCTAATGCTTTAAAATGCTGCATAAATGACTGTCATAGCATAAAAACGGTCAATGTTATTTGCAACCATATCGGAACCTCAAATTACCGCGTTTTTAAACATAGAATAATAATTCTACCGATCCATCAAAATGACCATTTTTTAGACGAACACATTATGCCACAAATGATATACCAAATTATAAAATGATGCATAAATGACTGTCATAGCATGAAGACTGTCAGAGTTATTCACAACCATATCGGAACCTCAAATTACCGCCTTTTTAAACCTGGTAAAATAATTCTATCGATTTATTCAATTGGACATTTTCTAAAAATACATTATGCAATAAATTATTTACCAAAACAAATGACAATTTTAATGCTTTAAGATGGTGCATAAACGACTGTCGTAGCACGAAAACTAACAAATTTAATTGCAACCATATCGGAACCTTAGATTATCGCGTTTATTAAACATAGAACAATAATTCTACCGATGTATCAAATTGACCAATTTGTAAAAACACACATTATGCTACAAATGATATACCATATTAAAGTGCAATCATAATGCTTTAAAATGATGCCTAAATGACTAACATAGCGTGAAAACTGTCAATGTTATTTGCAACCATATCGGAACCTCAAATTACCGCATTTTTAAAGCTGTGAAAATAATTCTACCGATCTATCCAATTGGCCATTTTCTAGAAATATATACCAAAACAAATGGCAACTATAATGTAATAAAAAGATATATAAACGACTGCTATAACATGAAAACTATAAATGATATTTGCAACCATATCGGAGCCTTAAATTACCTCATTTCTAAACCTGTACCAATAAATATACCGATCTATCCAATTTTTGTCAAAATTCATTATAACACAAATTATACACCAAAACAAAGTGCAACCGTAATGCTTTAAAAAGATGCATAAACGATTGCCCTGGCATGAAAACTGTCAAAGTTATTTGCAACCATATCGGAACCTCAAATCACAGCGTTTTTAAACATAGTTTTTAACATAGACGATTCTACCGATCCTTCAAATTGACCCTTTTTTAGACAAACACATTATGCCACAAAAGATATACCAAATTAAAGTGCAATCATAATGCTTTCAAATGATGCATAAACGATTGTCCTGGCATTAAAACTTTCAATGTTATCTGCAACCATATAGGAACCTCAAATAGCAGCGTTTTTAATCGTAGAACAACAATTCTACCGATCCATCGAATTGACTATTTTTTAGAAGAACACATTATGCCACAAATGATATACCAAATTAGTGCTTTAAAATGGTGCATAAACGAAAACCGCCAAAGTTAATTGCAACCATAACGGAACCTCAGATTACAGCGTTTATTAAACATAGAACAATAATTCTACCGATTTTGTAAAAACACACATTATGATATACCATATTAAAGTTCAATCATAATGCTTTAAAATGATTCATAAATTACTGTCATAGCGTGAAAACAGTCAATGTTATTTGCAGCCATATCGGAACCTCAAACTACCGCGTTTTTAAAGCTGTGAAAATAATTCTACCGATCTATTCAATTAGCCCTTTTCTAAAAATGCATTATGCAATAAGTCATATACCAAAACAAATGGCAATTTTAATGCTTTAAAATGATGCATAAACGACTGCCAAAGTTAATTGCAACCATATCGGAACCTCAGATTACCGCGCTTATTAAACATAGAACAACAATTCTACCAGTTTATCAAATTGACCAATTTGTTAAAACACACATTATGCTGCAAATGATATACCATATTAAAGTACAATCATTATGCTTTAAAATGATGCATAAATGACTGTCATAGCGTGAAAACTGTCAATGTTATTTGCAGCCATATCGGAAACTCAAATTACCGCGTTTTTAAAGCTGTGAAAATAATTCTACCGATCTATCCAATTGGCCATTTTCTAAAAATATATTATGCAATAAATTATATACCAAAACAAATGGCAACTATAATGCAATAAAAAGATATATAAACAACTGCTATAACATGAAAACTATAAATGATATTTGCAACCATATCGGACCCTTAAATTACCGCATTGCTAAACCTGTACCAATAAATATACCGATCTATCAAATTTTTGTAAAAATTCATTATGCCACAAATTATACACCAAAACAAAGTGCAACAGTACTGCTTTAAAATGATGCATAAAGGATTGCCCTGGCATTAAAACTGTCAAAGTTATTTGCAACCATATCGGAATCTCTAAACATAGTTTTTAACATAGACAATTCTACCGATCTTTCAAATTGACCATTTTTTAGACAAACACATTATGAAACAAATGATATACCAAATTAAAGTGTAATCATAATGCTTTAAAATGATGCATAAATTACTGTCATAGCGTGAAAACTGTTAATGTTATTTGCAGCCATATCGGAACTTCAAATTACCTGGGAAAATAATTCTACCGATCTATCCAATTGGTCATTTTCTAAAAATATATTATGCAATAAATTATATGCCAAAACAAATGGCAATTTTAATGCTTTAAAAAATGCAATCATTCGAAAGTGTATCAGATTATTTAATCAAATTCGACATTTGTGTTTCATTTTTATCCGAAATGGATGTAAATCTGGATGAAATTTTTCTTGCTGTAATTTTACTTGAGGGTTTGAGTGATCAATACAAGGAAGTACGTGCTGCGTTTGATACGTCTAGCGAATTTCCATCGTTGTGTGTTTTGAGATCAAGATTACTTGAAATTGGAGATAAATCTGAATGTAAAGACGATGAACAAAATGCATTAAAGGTAAAGAAATGGAAACCGAAACAATTTAAACCCAAAGAGAAGGAAAGAGGTATGTCCGAAGTAAAATTTCCTTATACATGTTATAAATGTGGTCGCAAGGGACATAAGGCAAAAGAGTGTAGAGTCAGAACAGAACAGAAATAGGTGTCAAAATTGATAGTGCACAAGGTTATGAAGAAGAATGTAGAGCCAATAATGTAAGTGGGGCTACTTCCCATATGTCTTATAATGGATCTTCATTCATTAAAATTGATCCTAGTTACAAAGGAAAAGTATAATTTGCAGACAATAAAGAGCTTGAAGTGAAAGGGATTGGTACGGTTGGGTTAAATCTTATGTTAGATAATCGAAGGACGGTTTTTAACCTATACAATACGTTGTATATTCCTAAACTCAAAAGTATTTTAATTTCAGCAACAAAGATGACAGATGCAGGTTTTAATATTTTGATGAAAGATGTAATGCTGAAATTTCAAAGAAAGCTTTATATATATAGAAGCAAGAAAGGAAAATAATCTTTATTTAGTCAAGTCAGAAAGAATATGTAGCAACATTTGTAGAAAAACGGCAGAATCAAGTTCAAGTTTAGAGTTGTGGCACAAGAGATTAGGACATCTCAATTCAGGCGATTTAACGTTTTTAAAACAGAAAGAAATGGTACATGGTTTACCAAAATTCGATAATCAGCCAATGTTAAAATGTACTTCATGCATTCAAGCAAAACAAACAAGAGAGCCATTTCCTAAGAAAAATGAGAAATCAACCACAAATATCTTAGAATTGATTCATATTGATCTATGTGGACCAATGAAGGTCGAATCTGCCAGGAAGAAATTGTATTTTGCTACATTCATAGATGACTATTCAAGAAAGGTTTGGGTATATTTTATTCGCCATAAAAGTGAATACTTAGACGTATTTAAAGAATTCAAAAATAGTGTTGAATTAGAACAAAGCAAGAAAATAAAATGTGTCAGAAGTGAAAACGCACCTGAACTAGTAGGAAAAGAATTTTCAAAATATCTTAGCGAATCTGGAATAAAGCGTCAATTAACTGTAGAGTACACTCCTCAGCAGAATGGAGTAGCTGAGAGGATGAACAGGACTCTAGTAGAAATGGTTAGGTGTTTTATGTTGGAATCACATTTTGCAGAATTTTTATGAGCAGAATTAATACGTACAGCAGCTTACATTAGAAATCGTTGCCCAACAAGTTTAAATAAAAAAAAAACACCAGAAGAATTATGGTCGGGAAAAGTACCAACAATTCGACTGTTACGGGAATTTGCCCGAGCGCCCAGTTTTTATAAGATTGTGAACAACAAATATAAAATTCAATAATTAAATTTTATTTATAATTTTACATCTGTATGTTGAAATTCCTAAGTATATATAATAGATAAGTAAATATATTAGATTTTCGCTAAATACAAATTACTTAATATGCATACTTTTTTAGTATAAAAACAAAGCGCGACAAAATTAAATAAGTTATTTTTTACAAAGTGACTTTTTGTTAGAAAATTAATTAGCGGGATTTCAATTCAACTTCACGAGTGGGAGTCATCTTCGTTTTTGCCATTTCATGTGCGCCTTTTTATCTTAGGAATTTTGTTCATTTTTGACAGTTAGGGATTACAAAATATTGATATTTGCGATTACTAAGTAACCGATAACTAATCGAACGACAGTGACGGCAACACCCCACCGCAGTATGACAAGAATGTCATTCGCAGTCCTACTCTCTATTTTGCTCCACGTCGAGTAAGGCCAACTTCGCTACTGGCCTTTCCAGCACTCCGAAGCTGTGAAAATAATTCTACCGATCTATCCAATTAGCCATTTTCTAAAAATATATTATGCAGCAAATTATATACCAAAACAAATGGCAACTATAATGTAACAAAAAGATAAACGACTGCTAACATGAAAACATGAAAACTATAAAAGATATTTGCAACCATATCGGAGCCTTAAATTACAGCATTTCCAAATCTGTACCAATAAATATACCGATCTATCCAATTTTTGTAAAAATTCATTATGCCACAAATTGTACACCAAAACAAAGTGCAACTGTAATGCTTTAAAATGATGCATAAACGATTGTCCTGGCATAAAAACTGTCAAAGTTATTTGCAACCATATCGGAACTTCAAATCACAGCGTTTTTAAACATAGAACAACAATTCTACCGATCCTTCAAATTGACCATTTTTTAGACGAACACATTATGCCACAATTGATAAACCAAATTAAAGTGCAATCATAATGCTTTAAAATGATGCATAAATGACTGTCATAGCATGAAAACTGTCAAAGTTATTCACAACCATATCGGAACCTCAAATTACCGCCTTTTTAAACCTGGAAAAATAATTCTACCGACCTATCCAATTGGCCATTTTCTAAAACTACATTATGCACTAAATTATATACCAAAACAAATAACAATTTTAATGCTTTAAAATGGTGCATATGCCACAAATGATATACCATATTAAATAAACGACTGTTCTAGCACGAAAACTGCCAAAGTTAATTGCAACCATAGCGGAACCTCAGATTTCTACGTTTATTATACATAGAACAATAATTATACCGATCTATCAAATTGAATAATTTCTAAAAATACACATTATGCTACAAATGATATACCATATTGAAGTGCAATCATAATGCTCTAAAATGATTCATAAATGACTGTCATAGCGTGAAAACTGTCAATGTTATTTGCAGCCATATTGGAACCTCAAACTACCGCGTTTTGAAAGCTGTGAAAATAATTCTACCTCTTTCCATTTGGCCATTTTCTAAAATATATTATGCAACAAATTATATACCAAAACAAATGGCAACTATAATGCAATAAAAATATATATATTAAAAAAACAATACGGTCCACAAATAAAACAAAAGTGAGAATTAAAAACAGTTCACTGATACAAAAATCAAAAACTAAAGAAAAATAAAAAAAATAAACAAAACAGTACACTAAAATAATTATAAAAAAAAGAACTAAAGTTCACAATAATTAAAAACAAAAAAATAAAATAAAACAAACACTCAACGAAACATAGAAGCAATTTTGATAGTGAACGTCAAAATTTGTAAAACAATTTAATTTTGTTTTACTTTCCAGTTAATAAAGATAAACCCTAGCTAGCCTTTATATAAAAGGCTCAAAAGATAAGTATTTTTTATTAATAACCCACCCTACTCCATAACGACAAGGAAAAAATTTTTTACACACACTCGTACATAAGTACAATAGATAGTATCCTACACCCCAGCAGAGTCGGTAAGTTCAAGTATTTGTAACTCATATAATTTTTAATAAAAAAATTATATTTTACACTATTTTCAACACATTTGCTATCATAAAATCCCAATAATCTGATTATGAACTCTAAAGTTTTACCTATTTTCATTATATAAAAGTTGAGTATAATGTAATTCATTAAAATTCTTAACATGTCATTTCAAGTTATAATACTAATATAAGAATAGCTTATTATGAAATATTAGAATAATATAAACTATTAAATTTCTCATTAAGAACCATTTCAATATACTAAGTGTTAAATATTATGAAATCTAAGATCATTTAAATCTAATAATCATTTATAAATTTTTGAAATATCTACTTAAAACTATATGAATTAATTAAAATAAATCATACTTACAAAATTTCTAAAATATAAATTTATCAATGAATTTCATTTAACGCTGATAATATTATTAAAAACAACACGCATTGACTGCTGGGCCCAACAAATCAATCGACGTGGAGTAAATTTCTTTCATCAATTGCTCTCATTCATGTTTTTGTAAGTGATGATCGTATTTTAATTTTGTTTCTATTTCTTTTATTTAACTCTCATTATTATCATAAGTCAGTCCGTTTCATTTTTGTTTCTCTGTCCGAAATAATAATGTAATAAGCAATTAATAATATTTACAATTATTAGTATGCTCTGTACAATAATTGAGTATAGATCATATAATATAAAGTATGTATGAATTTATCACATATTCCTTTTTATCTTTGCTAAATAAATTTTGCGTAATTATACCCTACACCACTTTAGTGGGGAGGGTATATTGGGTTTGTGCTGATGTTTGTAACATACGAAAATATTCGTCCTATACCCACCTTAAAATATACCAATGGGCTTAGAATCATTTTCTGAATCGATTAAGCTATGTCCGTCCGTCTGGCTGGCTGGCTGACCATGTAAACCTTGTGTGCAAGGTACAGGTCGCATACGCTTCTTTTGGCCCAAGGACGACGAAGCCTATTGAAAATGGTTAAAATCGGTCCATTATTTCGACTAGCCCCCATACAACCGTACCCCCCCAAATAGGGCCTTTTGGCTTATAATTAATTTAAATGATCTATTATGTTAACAAAAGTCGACAAAACTTAGTTTTATAGAACTTTAAATGACATTACCGATTTTTGTAATGATCGGGCTTCATTTGACCCTATCCCCCATACAAACTCCCCTTTAGAAAATGACTTAAAGGTCAAAATTCACTTACAAACACTAATAACACCTTTAAATTCTACATGAATAATATTGAAGAAGACTTAACTCCCCCTACCAACATTTTTAAGGATAGGGCCATATTTTGCCCTACTCCCCTTTGAGCCCTCTTAAAAAAATCTATTTTTTTGCCAATAAAAAGTAAAAATTTTCCGAAATAAAGTTAAAAAACAAACCAAATGCTTTATTTTTTTAAATAATCCCCATTTTTAACATACATCCTGACTGGTGTAGGGTATCATATGGTCGGCTACGCCCGACTATACATTCATACTTGTTTTCATATACATTTTGGTAAAGGGTATATAAAATTCGGCAAAGGTGAATATACACTTTTTAGTTCACCTACCTTAAAGTACAGATACAGGCCGCAATTTTCAATTACCTATCCCCCATATAACCGGACCTCCCGATTTGGTCTTATCATAAGTCAAAATTAAGGCTAAAAAAGGTTTTTTCGTAATTCTTAAGTAGTTTTCTCAAATTAGTTTGTTTGACAAATTTTTTAGTAGTTTGACAAAATTTTATGAATTTTGTCAAACATTATTTTTTTACTAGGGATAAAGTATGTTGAAAATCATAACAATTGATTCAAAATTTCCCAAAGGCCCAATACAATGGTATATATTCCCAAAAATTTGTTTATCGTTAATAACTCCCCTCAAATATTTCGAAATCAATAAAAATATTGTACAAATATTGTAAAATATTATATGAATACAGATAATAATACTAACGTAGATATATAAGGTTCACTATCTCCCATATAAAGTCCCTATTAGTACCCTCACTACGGAAACAAAACTTTTATCTAGTTATCTGAAAATTAGATAGTTAAATGGATTTTAATAATAAGTAGCTTGGTGGCGGAGAGTATTTAAGATTCAGCACAGCCGAATATAGCACTCTAACTTGTTTTTTTTATATTTTTGATATCGTTGATTTAAATTCGTTTTATAAATATTTACCGTTTTAAAGTCCTCGAGCTAAAAGTATACAGGAAATGCTTAAAAATAATATTCAATACTTAAGCAAATGGGAAATTAGTTTAATTTTTAACCTTAGGGGGATCTTAGATAATTAAATTATATTCCTTTTTAAACAACACCAACAATTTGTAAGCAACGACGAACGTGAACAAAAAGCTGGCATATGTAAATAAATGTTCAAAAATTTGTCTGCTACTCGTAACTGACAATTTCACAATTTTGTTATTTAACACCTAATAAAATACAATAAAGTATGTACATACATAAAAGAAACAATTTAAAAAACAAAAGTAAAGTTGAAAACTTATACAAGAATAAGGCATATTAAAAAGAAACAGTGGGCCGATTGAAAAAAACAATATTTTTTACTATAGACATTTTAAGTGATATGCAAGGAAACCCCAATAAAGCAAATATATGTTTTTGTGGTGCAAAAAAAACTTTAAATTTGTTTAAAATACAGTAGTCTCATAAAACTGATTACATTAGATTTTATGAGACTAATCCTTCTTTATCGTTTAAAAAACTATTGTTAGTTTACAAGCTATGAATATAAATTAAAAAATGTGTCAAACTTTGTAGCTTGAAGTTTGTTTTTATTGCGTATCAAATGGCGTGATGTTATTTATTGGTTGTTTGAATGTAAACGGAATTCTATTAAAGTAGTTCTATGAGTTGAATCAATTGTCAAAATCTTGTAAAATGTTAAAAATAATCAAAAATTCATTTTAAGAGCATATTGTTAAAATTTTAAGAGTATATTTTGAGTGCTCTACTCCCGCATATCTTAAGCACTTAAAACTCTTTTTTAAAGTATATTTGCGGTGATATGTATGTTACTGTGACACTTCATATTACAACCGTCAAATCAAATAATTTGTATTAATTTGTTTTCAATTAAGTAATTACGTCACCAAGAGAAACAATGTAAAAATATTTTTCTAAATAATGTTTACCCATTTATTCCTCAACAACGGTTCTATAAATCGACTTTAAGAATATTAAACTTTTAGAAAATTATAATTTTTATGGTTCTTATTATGTTTATTAGTGTCCAAAACTAACAAATACTAAATGTTAGTCCAATCGGATAACGGAAACCAGTGCCGGAAGTCATCAATATTTTTTTTATAAAAAAACAAGTTAGAGTTAATTATTTTGCGGAATAATTAACAAAGTGACAAACTTTATTTTCGTTCAATTGTCGTACAATTCTTTCGAAAACCACTCATAGAGATGGGCATTATATTACATAAAACATAAAATTACATATTTTCATAATCCACCTTTTTGTTCAATTGATCTACTGTGCAATGTTATTTATAATTGTGTCTTTCTAAGGTTTATGTTTGTATGTATATCTGTGTGTTTAAAATTTTTGTGTTTGCAACCCTTAAATTTAATTGTATGTATGTATGTATGTATGTATGTATGTATGTATGTATGTATGTATGTATGTATGTATTGAATGCAGAGCAGTGTTAAAAGAGTATTTAACTTGCCAAGTTATTTGTCGAAAAAATATTCTATTTATTATAGCAATTTTTTTCATTTAGCATGAAATATGCATATGTATATTTTGATACATATGTATATATAGCCAATATTTCTAGTTAAAAAACATACATAGTGTTCTGTAAAAGTTCAGAAAACTATTTTGGACTACTCATATAACAAAACATATGAGATGAATAGAATAGTTGCAAATTAACAACAGTTAATAGGTTTTCCATTATATCCATTACGAGAAGTGCGTTTATTTTCAAGAGTGTTCGTCATTGTACTAAAATAAAAGTATGTACTAAATGTCATCAAATTATCTTGAAAATTGCAGCCTGTAGCGTGCGCATAAGGTTTACATGGACACAAAGACAGACTGACATAGCTAAATCGACTCCGAAAGTGATTCTAAACAGATTGGTATAATTTAAAGTGGGTGTAGGACCAATATTTTTGGGTGTTACACACATCAGCACAAACGCATAATACCCTCACCACTATACCCTAAATCATTATATAAACAGATGACCCCAAACTTAGGACAATTTCTCATAACTAAAAATTGTCCACAAATGTAAATTAAGTGTTACCACAATTAAGGCAGCAAAATTGCTTCTAAAATTTGAAATATAAACAATGTTAAATTTTTATACATACAAATAGATAGATTATCAAAAATTTTATTCAGCAATTCAGCTTAAGGTAACAATAAAATTAATTATAAATGCATAAAGAGTAAAAGTGTTCCAAAATGTATAAATAAACAAGTAAGAGTGATATATTCGGCTGTGCCGAATCTTGTATACCCTTCACCATAGTGTATTTTAAACATATTATTTTTAAACATTTTTTTCCGACTACATTTATATTACATCAAAAGCAAAGCAAAATGAACAACAACAACGCTAAACGAAATAAAAAACAAAATACACAAGGCATCTAAACCAAAAAACATCTAAACATACATAACGATACCTAAAGTAATTGCCTCCTCGATAGTGTCTACTGAGTCTAAATAATCGTCGACATAATGATTATGTTTTATGGCTGCTGCTGTAGTAGGACACTTTTCACTAAATTTATCTGCATTGATATTTTTGACGAACTGTGAAATGCACGGGGAGCAAGAAGCTCCAAAAATCATCACATTCATAATGTATACATCTGGCTCATTGTCGATGCTACTACCCATAGAAACCTCTGAGCATTACGATCCTCTTTTTTGATAAAAACTTGGTGGAACATTTGCTCTATATCGCCACAAATGGCTACAGTTTTTTGAAGAAATCGAATAAGAATAGCAGGCAACGAACACAGCATATCCGGACCTTTTAATAGCATATCATTTAGAGACAGTCTATTAGCTCTTGCGGTCGCATCCCATACAATTCTGGGTTTTCCAGGTTTGTTTTTATTAAATACTGGGAATATAGGTAAATACCAAACCCTTTCATCCTTTGTTGGCTTTGGAGCATTCCTTTCAATCTTAGTTATATATCCCTTTAGAATATATTCAGCAATAGTTTTGATAAATACGTCGTTTAAATTACTATCATTTTTTAATTTTTTCTCCAAGCACCTAAATCTCTTTAGTGCCATATCATAGCTATTCGGCATCACTATGTTCTCACTACGCCACAATAACGAAGTTTCGTAATGCCCATCAGGTCGTTGTCTAGTACACTGTTTTAAAATAGACATAGCTTTTTCATCGTCATTACTTAGAATGGTAGTTGAGTTATCTATACAAGCGGTTTCTAAACTGTAGAATTTTTTCATTAAATCGGCAAGTATTTTGTTACTACATTCATCTACATGACAATGATGATGTTCTATTAACGAATTTCTCCTCATTGTACCGTATACTAGCCATCCAAGACGAGTACGTATGGCTACAGGTTCGTTAATCTTACCTTCTTTAATATTATTATAAACACATAGTCGTGAATTATTGAGACCAATTAATAGCCGAGGAGTCGCATCAACATAACTTTTCACGGGCAATCCTGCTAAATATGGTGCATTTTTAACCATCTCTTCAACATCTATAGTTTGTTTTGGTAATGAAAGCTGCTTTACAGTACGCACATCTATTGTATGCACTTTTTTATTAGGGCCAGATACATTTATACAAAGTCGGCAAGATTTATTTTCATTACGTTCAACGCTTCCAGTCCACTTAAGGCATAACGGTTCAGGAGTGCCACAAAGATTTAAATCGTTAATAATTTGCTCATCTATTAAACTCGTTGAAGAACCGTCGTCAATAAAAGCGAATGTTTCTATAAATTTATTATCATTACCATAAATTGTTATGGGAATAATTTTAAACAAATTGCTGCATCCAGCTGCACTGTGCGTATTACAACTATGAGTTTTATTGTTTTGTTTTGATTCCTCGTTTTTATTTGTTTCAGCAGCATTAGTCATCTCTTTTTTATCAACTTGTTCACATTTTTTATGTAAGAGATAATGATGCTTAAATTGGCAACTATCCACACCACAGACGTTTTTGTTGTTGCATTTTCCAAAATGTTTACGTAAACATTGTTTACAAAGATTTAATTCTCTTACAATATTCCATTTACTTCCTCTATCTGCACTCTTAAATTTCTCACAATTAGCAACATTGTTGCAGTCGCTACTACATACCATTCAAGTTTTTCTGCTTTGTTCAGTATGAGTGTGTATATAAACATTTTTTGATTTACTACGTGAGAGAGCCTCTGTGGCAGAGCTTGTACTACTCTCTATGTTGACGCTGCTTGCAGAAACACCAATGTCAAAAATCCAATCAGAAAATTCTGACAGATTTACATTTTTGTTTTCTTTTATTAACTTTAATTTATACGTTCCCCAATTTATCTGAAAATATGAAGGCAATTTGGAAATCAATTCTTGTAACAATGAAGGATTATTGAGTTCCTCAAGAAGACCATTTTTTCTGGTTGTCCATACAACAGTTTAAGTGTCGAGATTGCAACTGGAACGCAAGATGGGTGAATTAGAATGTGCTGAACAGACTTTAGAGCGTCTCGTCTTAGAGACCTTTGCTAGCGAATTAAATTTTCAGCGTCTGTCAGGCCACATACTGCCGTGGACCATTCGTAGGTGGAGCTAAAAAGCGGCCACTCTTCTGGATTGCCGGTAAATATTGGCAAATCCTTTGGGACCGTTTGCCTCGAATTTATTTGTTGATGTGTAAGATTTGAAGTTATATTATTATGCGGTACAGACGAGAATGACGGGCGAAAGGTGTAATTATTTATTGCTGGTAGAGACATGTTGGGCTGTGCTGCTGTTGTTGTTTGTGGCTGTGTAGTCTCTGTATTAATAAATGTGCCTGTATTGTTGTATGAAGTTGATGTTAACAGATCATTTTGTGTTTTATTGTGAAAATTTAAATTTGTATAACTAATTGGCATATTATTTTGTGAAGTTTGAGTTGCTACTTGACACTGATTTAACATTGAGGTTGTAAAAGTTACATGTTGATTCTCTGTTGGGCAGTTTTGTGGAGAAAAATGTGGGTTTGTTTCCGATGAGCATGGCGGATTTGGCTGAGTTTTTAGCCACTCATGTACGGAGTTGAGATCTTGTGAGCTTGTGTCAACATCCTCTTCTTCGGTTTGTTGTAGCAATTTATATTTTTGCTTTAAGAATTCGGTGTCTCGCTTTTTAGCAAGCTGCCTTTCTTCTTCAAGACGCTGAAGTTCTAAGTTTTTCCTTCGAATGGTTGAGAACGTATAGATTTTGGTGAGCCTGGAGTTAGCGTTTTACTGGTGCAATTATCGCAGGTAAATGGTTGTTGGTTATTCTCCAAATTACTACATTTTAAGTGGTACTTTTTTTTGACACTTATTACATGATATACATTGGGTCGTAGGTGGTTCGTTACAAACTAGACAATTTGCTGTAGGTGGTGATGTGGTAGCAGGTTCTTGGTGAGGTTGTGGTGGTTGACCCAGAAGAGAAGATTTATCCATTTTTGTGGGACTTACGGTTTCTGCCAGTTTGATATGAGTTCCCTTTGGATGTAGTGAACAGCTACTGATAACGTTCTACTGTAACTTAGGTTATGTTTGGCAATACGTGAACCAGAAATTTCTTTATTGAATATTAAAAAAGAATTTCAAATTTGTTACGGGAATTTGCCCGAGCGCCCAGTTTTTATAAGATTGTGAACAACAAATATAAAATTCAATAATTCAATTTTATTTATAATTTTACATCTGTATGTTGAAATTCCTAAGTACATATAATAGATAAGTAAATATATTAGCTTTTCGTTTAATACAAATTACTTAATATACATACTTTTTTAGTATAAAAATAAGTAAGTGTGTTATATTCGGCTATGCCGAATCTTTTATACCCACCATCAAATCACTGATATATAAATTAACTTTGATATTTTGAATATTTTATTATATATCGAAATTAATGAGAACGTTAGGGTAACATTTAAAAGAGGTTCATTAATGGGGGTTTTACTATTGACAGTGCTAATTATTATAGGGAGTAGGGGTATTTATACATACATATATGGAACAATTCTCATAAAAGTCTATTGGAAGATTTCAGTTCCTTATTTGTTTAAAATTTCAACGATATACTTGTATTTTGAAGCCAGCATTAAACTAAAGGAGCATTAAAGTCATAAAATATGATAGAGAGATTTTAAATCAAAATTGTTTTATGGCGAAATGCATTGCGGTATTCGTATTTTTCGCGTCATTTTCTGGGCGGAATTTATATGGGGTGGTTTTATTCTGGACTTATCCTCATAAAAATTGATAGAGACATTTCAGTTCCTATAGAAGAGATAAAGATATTAGCTTACACAAAACTATTTTTTTTTGTCGAATTTCATAAATCTACTAGTATTTTTAAGCCAGTACTGAGCTGAAGGAGCCTTATATGGGGGTTGCGTCAATTATAGACCGATCTCCGTAAAATTTTGTAGAACGATCTTGGTTCATACAGCTCAGGTTTATATCGAATTTCATCACTTTACTCGTTTTTTAGCCCAGTAATTAATTTTTTGATAGGAACATTATATGGGGGTAAGTCAATTAAGGCTCGATCCACATAAAATTAAGTTAAGAGTTTTTTACTGGCAAGGAACTTAATTGAGTCGAATTTTATTACTATAGTCATATTTTTGAGCCAGTAATGGTCCTTGAAGTATTTTTCTGATAGGGACTTCATGTTGGGGGTAGGGTCAATTAACGCCTGTTCGACATAAAAATTGGTAAAGAGATTTTGGCTTGTGAAAAACTTACTTCTGTAAAATTTCATCGCTGTACTCGAATTTTTAAGGCAGTAATGAGCGTTAAAGTATTTTTATGGAGGGGACCTTATATGGGGGTAGGGTCAATTATAGACCGATCCACATAAAGTTTGGTGGAAAGGTTTTGGTTCCTAAGATACAAACTTATGTCAAATTTCTTCGCTATATTCGTATTTTTACGCCCATAATTAACGTTAAAGTCGTTTTCTGAAGGGGGCCTTATATGGAGGGAAGGGTCAATTATGAACCGATCCACATAAAATTTGGTAAATTTTGACTTGTATGAATCTTACTTCTGTGTAATTTCATTGCTATAATTCTATTTTTAAGCCAGTAAAATTTGGTAGAGAGATA
>NC_060954.1:25835788-25837053 GCF_022045245.1 Lucilia cuprina
ATCTTAATATCCTTAACGAGAAAAGACCTAAATAAAATAAAATTATTAAATTTAAAATAAATTGATAAAAATATCGTGAAATACTGAAAATTATTTAAATTAAAAAAAAAGAACTAAATAATCATCCTTATTATAAGAAAGGACTTCAAATAAAACTATTAAACTTTAAAACAAAGTGAAAAGAACATTACATATTAAATTGAAATTAAAAAAATCTATCGAACTAAATAATATTTTAATTTCCTTAATGGAAGAAAGGATTTAAAATAAAATGTTTTAAAATAAATCTCTGAAAACTTTAAATATTGAAACAGAATGAAAGAATATAATGACATTTTAAGATTTATTAAAAAAATAAAATACAAAAAAAAATATATGTATATAAAAATATAAACATATAAAAAATATATAAAGTTTGAATGAACATTCCAAAATCTGCAAAAAAAAGACGTTAAAAACCATTATTGAAATCACTATTTAAAAGACAAAAGATTTGAGCATCAAAAATTCTATTTTGATTTTGGGTCCAGCGAGAGCAATAAATCAAATACAACATTGGAAATTTGGATCAGCAACACCACCAGCATAATTATTAGTTTTATTGTATGTATTCTTGTGTATGAATGTATTTGTTTATATTTTTCTGTAAAAATTAAATCTAAATAGTGCAACATATAAATAAATATATCATTAAAGAAATAAACTTATGATATATTTTTTATATATTTTGCCCTCATTGTATTATAAAATATAAGTATACAAAGGTCCTACGATTCTCACGAGACCCTCTAGAAACCATTGTATGCATATATTTAGTTATTTCGGTTCTTAAATTGTTCACTTGTAAAAAAATATAAAAAAAATTATTAATAATAAAAAATTTAATTTAGTTTCAAATAAACACATAAATATACTTATATATACAACATATTTGGTTTTACCTTTAATAAAATTGTAATATAATGGCTCAACAGGAATCTAGTTCTATTGCTATAAACCCTCTTAAATACCTTGAAAGACTTCCCGAGTTCGCAGGGAAAAAGACAGATTTATATAATTTTATTGCTCTTGTAGATAGAATACAACCAGTTCTAGAAAGATATGACGAAATGTCACAGCTTTTATTTGCAGACATAATAAAAAACAGACTAACAGGAAAAGCAAGGGAAACAATAGAAATAAATTTTCATGCTCAAACCTGGTCTGACATGAAAAATATTTTGATAAATAATTTTGGTGAAAGGAACAGCATAGAGGAATTATAT
>NC_060954.1:25837153-25839688 GCF_022045245.1 Lucilia cuprina
TCACTATTAAATCTTCTAAAACTATGTTCTTCCACCAATTGTGGTTGAGTATGTCTTAATGATTCAGAATTATAAAAAATACCTGTATCCATCGGTTCAGGGTGGGGCAGTGTATTATTAAAAGTACTGTCGTGAAAGTAATGTTGTGAAAATGCGTTGTCATGATTTGAGGTTCCATATGTGTCTGGGTGAACCACATTCACATCCATGGGTTCTGGATGAGGCATATTTTTAGTAGACGAGAAATTATTTCCAAAATTATTTTGAAAGCTATTTCCAAAGTTTTGTGGTGGATGCCTATTATTTTGGAATCTATGCATTGCATTTGGTTGGGAAAAGTAACTAGGAGAGCTTTGATGGGTATTATTACTATTTGTGTGCTTTGCAAAGTCATTTCTTTTGGTATTGTAGCTTTGAATGTTATCATAAAAATTGTTCCTATACTTAATTCCTCTATTATTCACGTTACTATTTATGCCTTTCTTTTGAGTTATATTACTACCAATAAATTTTCTATTGTCATCATATTTTTTAGTATAGTTAAGTTCACTATGTCTATTATTTTTGCAATTATAATACGCGTAGCCAGACTTAAATAATATCTCAATAGCTTGTTCTAGACTTTCTGGATTCCTGCAAGCTAAAATAGCTTTCAAAGGCTCTGGAACCTTTTATTTAAAAATACTCAAGGCTGTACGCATATTATTCGCTGCTATTCGCTCCGATTCACCGTTGACGCCCAAAACCATTGCGGTTTTGTTATTTAAATTTCTTAGATTTTCCTTAATTTCGTCATAAAAGTCTACTGCATTTGATTTGAAAACTACAGATCTCATCATATCATATAATTCCTCTATGCTGTTCCTTTCACCAAAATTATTTATCAAAATATTTTTCATGTCAGACCAGGTTTGAGCATGAAAATTTATTTCTATTGTTTCCCTTGCTTTCCATGTTAGTCTGTTTTTTATTATGTCTGCAAATAAAAGCTGTGACATTTCGTCATATCCTTCTAGAACTGGTTGTACTCTATCTAAAAGAGCAATAAAATTATATAAATCTGTCTTTTTCCCTGCGAACTCGGGAAGTCTTTCAAGGTATTTAAGAGGGTTTATAGCAATAGAACTAGATTCCTGTTGAGCCATTATATTACAATTTTATTAAAGGTAAAACCAAATATGTTGTATATATAAGTATATTTATGTGTTTATTTGAAACTAAATTAAATTTCTTATTATTAATAATTTTTTTTTATATTTTTTTACAAGTGAACAATTTAAGAACCGAAATAACTAAATATATGAATACAATGGTTTCTAGAGGGTCTCGTGAGAATCGTAGGACCTTTGTATACTTATATTTTGTAATACAATGTGGGCAAAATATATAAAAAATATATCATAAGTTTATTTCTTTAATAATATATTTATTTATATGTTGCACTATTTAGATTTAATTTTTACAGAAAAATATAAACAAATACATTCATACACAAGAATACATACAATAAAACTAATAATTATGCTGGTGGTGTTGCTGATCCAAATTTCCAATGTTGTATTTGATTTATTGCTCTCGCTGGACCCAAAATCAAAATAGAATTTTTGATGCTCAAATTTTTTTTTTTTTTTTGCAGATTTTGGAATGTTCATTCAAACTTTATATATTTTTTATATGTTTATATTTTTATATACATACATTTTTTTTGTATTTTACTTTTTAATAAATTTTAAAATGTCATTATATTCTTTTATTCTGTTTCAATATTTAAAGTTTTCAGAGATTTATTTTAAAACATTTTATTTTAAATCCTTTCTTCCATTAAGGAAATTAAAATATTATTTAGTTCGATAGATTTTTTTTTATTTCAATTTAATATGTAATGTTCTTTTCACTTTATTTTAAAGTTTAATAGTTTTATTTGAAGTCCTTTCTTATAATAAGGATGATTATTTAGTTCTTTTTTTAATTTAAATAATTTTCAGTATTTCACGATATTTTTATCAATTTATTTTAAATTTAATAATTTTATTTTATTTAGGTCTTTTCTCGTTAAGGATATTAAGATATCCAGTATCACTTTGTTTTTATTTTAACACTCAAGGATACCCGAGTATCCATTTATGTCCTTGGATTTCAAATCCTTTTTTTTATAATTAAAACAACTTTTAATTTTTATAATTTATTTTAAGTTATTTTATTTTAAATAATATTTTATTTAAAAATAGATTTGTATTTTTAAAAGGTATTTAAGTTAAGTGTACTTGACTTCTTTGTAGTTGAAACTAGATTGATTGTTCTTTGATCTTGTTTGTGCATGCACAGTCTTGTTTACTTGAAGTGGAACGAAATGAATTGGAACATATTTATTTTAAAAACGACAAAAAATATTAAAATCTAGGTAGAAAATCGTACGATTAAACTAGCTTGTGCATGCATTGTTTTATTTCTATTTTTAGAACAACAAAATATATTTGGTCTAGGTAGAAAATCATACGATTAAACGATAATATGTTTTTAATAAACGAAATATGA
>NC_060954.1:25839788-25844555 GCF_022045245.1 Lucilia cuprina
GTATATCATTTGTGGCATAATGTGTTCGTCTAAAAAATGGTCAATTTGAAGGATCGGTAGAATTGTTGTTTTATGTTTAAAACGCTGTGATTTGAGGTTCCGATATGGCTGCAAATAACTTTGACAGTTTTCATGCCAGGACAATCGTTTATGCATCATTTTAAAGCATTACTGTTGCACTTTAATATGGTATATCATTGTGGCATAATGATAATGGTGTACAATTTGTGGCATAATGAATTTTTACGAAAATTGGATAGGTCGGTATATTTATTGGTACAGGTTTGAAAATGCGGTAATTTAAGGCTCCGATATGGTTGCAAATATCTTTTATAGTTTTCATGTTATTGAAGTCGTTTATATATCTTTTATTGCATAATAGTTGCCATTTGTTTTGGTATATAATTTGTTGCATAATATATTTTTAGAAAATGGCTAATTGGATAGATGGGTATAATTTTTTTACAGCTTTAAAAACGCGGTAATTTAAGGTTCCGATATGGCTGCAAATAACATTGACAGTTTTCACGCTATGATAGTCATTTAGCCATCATTTTAAAGCATTATGATTGCACTTTAATATGGTATATCATTTGTAGTATAATGTGTGTTTTTACAAATTGGTCAATTTGATAGATTGGTAGAATTATTGTTCTATGTATCAAATGCAGTAATCTCAGGTTCCGATATGGCTGTAATTTACTTTGGCAGTTTTCGTGCTAGGACAGTCGTTTATACACCATTTTAAAGCATTAAAATTGCCATTTGTTTTGGTATATAATTTACTGCATAATGTATTTTTAGAAAATGGCCAATTGGATAGATCGTTAGTATTATTTTCCCAGGTTTAAAAAGTCGGTAATTTGAGGTTCCGATATGGTTGTGAATAACTTTGATAGTTTTCATGCTATGACAGTCGTTTATGTATCATTTTAGAGCATTATGATTGCACTTTATTTTGGTATATCATTTGTGGCATAATGTGTTCGTCTAAAAAATGGTCAATTTGAAGGATCGGTAGAATTGTTGTTCTATGTTTAAAAACGCTGTGATTTGAGGATTCGATATGGTTGCAAATAACTTTGACAGTTTTCATGCCAGGACAATCGTTTATGCATCATTTTAAAGCATTACAGTTGCAATTTTTTTCGTGTATAATTTGTGGTATAATGAGTTTTTACAGAAATTGGATAGATCGGTATATTTATTGGTACAAATTTAGAAATGCGGTAATTTAAGGCTCCGATATGGTTGCAAATATCATTTATAGTTTTCATGTTATTGCAGTCGTTTATATATCTTGTTATTGCATTATAGTTACCATTTGTTTCGGTATATAATTTATTGCATATTATATTTTTAGAAAATGGCCAATTGGATAGATCGGTAGAATTATTTTCACAGCTTTAAAAACGCGGTAGTTTGAGGTTCCGATATGGCTGCAAATAACATTGACAGTTTTCACGCTATGGCAGTCATTTATGAATAATTTTAAAGCATTATTTATTGCACTTTAATATGCTATATCAGTTGTAGCATAATGTGTATTTTTAGAAATTGGTCGATTTGATAGATCGGTAGAATTATTTTCTTAAGTTTAAAAAGGCGGTAATTTGAGGTTCCGATATGGTTGTGAATAACTTTGACAGTTTTCATGCTATGACAGTCACTTATGCAACATTTTAAAGCATTATGATTGCACTTAATTTGGTATATCACTTGTAGCATAATGTATATTTTTACGAATTGGTCAATCTGATAGATCGGTAGAATTATTGTTCTATGTTTAATAAACGCAGTAATCTGAGGTTCCGATATGGTTGCAATTAACTTTGGCAGATCAGATATTTATTGGTACAGGTTTAGAAATGCGGTAATTTAAGGCTCCGATATGGTTGCAAATATCTTTTATAGTTTTCATGTTATTGCAGTCGTTTATATATTTTTTATTGCATTATAGTTGCCATTTGTTTTGGTATATAATTTATTGCATAATATAATTTTAAAAAATGGCTAATTGGATGGTTCGGTAGAATTATTTTCACAGCTTTAAAAAGGCGGTAATTTATGGTTCCGATATGGCTGCAAATAACTTTGACAGTTTTCACGCTATGACAGTCATCTTAAAGCATTATGATTGCACTTTAATATGGTATATCATATGTAGCATAATGTGTGTTTTTACGAATTGGTCAATTTGATAAATCGGTAGAATTATTGTTCTATGTTTAATAAACGCAGTAATCTGAGGTTCCGATATGGTTGCAATTAACTTTGGCTGTTTTCATGCTATGACAGTCATTTATGCATCATTTTAAAGCATTATGATTGCACTTTAATTTGGTATATCATTTGAGGCATAATGTGTTCGTCTAAAAAATGGTCAATTTGAAGGATCGGTAGAATTGTTGTTTTATGTTTAAAAACGCTGTGATTTGAGGTTCCGATATGGCTGCAAATAACTTTGACAGTTTTCATGCCAGGACAATCGTTTATGCGTCATTTTAAAGCATTACTGTTGCACTTTGTTTTGGTGTACAATTTGTGGCATAATGAATTTTTACGAAAATTGGATAGGTCGGTATATTTATTGGTACAGGTTTGGAAATGCGGTAATTTAAGGCTCCGATATGGTTGCAAATATCTTTTATAGTTTTCATGTTATTGAAGTCGTTTATATATTTTTTATTGCATAATAGTTGCCATTTGTTTTGGTATATAATTTGCTGCATAATATATTTTTAGAAAATGGCTAATTGGATAGATGGGTATAATTTTTTTTACAGCATTAAAAACGCGGTAATTTAAGGTTCCGATATGGCTGCAAATAACATTGACAGTTTTCACGCTATGACAATCATTTAGGCATCATTTTAAAGCATTATGATTGCACTTTCCAGATATAGAAAGATGGTAATTTGAGGTTCCGATATGGTTGTGAATAACTTTGAAAGTTTTTATGCTATGACAGTCATTTATGCATCATTTTAAAGCATTATGTAAAAACGCGGTAATTTAAGGTTCCGATATGGCTGCAAATAACATTGACAGTTTTCACGCTATGACAATCATTTAGGCATCATTTTAAAGCATTATGATTGCACTTTAATATGATATATAATTTGTAGCATAATGTGTGTTTTTACAAATTGGTCAATTTGATAGATCGGTAGAATTATTGTTCTATGTTTAATAAACGCTGTAATCTGAGGTTAAGATATGGTTTCAATTAACTTTGGCAGTTTTCGTGCTAGGTCAGTCGTTTGTGCACCATTTTAAAGCATTAAAATTGCCATTTGTTTTGGTATATAATTTATTGCATAATGTATTTTTAGAAAATGGCCAATTGGATAAATCGATAGAATTATTTTCCCAGGTTTAAAAAGGCGGTAATTTGAGGTTACGATATGGTTGTAAATAACTTTGACAGTTTTCGTGCTATGACAGTCATTTATGCATCATTTTAAAGCATTATGATTGCACTTTAATTTGGTATATCATTTGTGGCATAATGTGTTCGTCTAAAAAATGGTCAATTTGAAGGATCGTTAGAATTGTTGTTTTATGTTTAAAAACGCTGTGATTTGAGGTTCCGATATGGCTGCAAATAATTTTGACAGTTTTCATGCCAGGACAATCGTTTATGCATCATTTTAAAGCATTACAGTTGCACTTTGTTTTGGTGTATAATTTTTGGCATAATAAATTTTTACAAAAATAGGAGAGATCGGCATATTTATTGGTACAGGTTTAGAAATGCGGTAATTTAAGGCTCCGATATTGTTGCAAACATCTTTTATAGTTTTCATGTTATTGCAGTCGTTTATATATCTTTTTATTGTATTATAGTTGCCATTTGTTTTGGTATATAATCCATTGCTTAATATATTTTTAGAAAATGGCCAATTGGATAGATCGGTATAATTATTTTCACAGCTTTAAAAACGCGGTAGTTTGAGGTTCCGATATGGCTGCCAAGAACATTGACAGTTTTCACGCTATGACAGTCGTTTATGAATCATTTTAAAACATTATGAATGCACTTTAATATGGTATATCATTTGTAGCATAATGTGTATTTCTAGAAATTGGTCAATTTGATAGATCGGTAGAATTATTGTTCTATGTTTAATAATTAACTTTGGCAGTTTTCGTGCTAGGACAGTCGTTTATGCACCATTTTATAGCATTTAAATTGCCATTTGTTTTGGTATATAATTTATTGCATAATGTATTTTTACAAAATGGCCAATTGGATAGATCGGTAGTTTTATTTTCCCAGGTTTAAAAAGGCGATAATTTGAGGTTCCGATATGGTTGTAAATATATTTGACAGTTTTCATGCTATGACAGTCATTTATGCATCATTTTAAAGCAATATGATTGCACTTTAATTTAGTATATCATTTGTGGCATAATGTGTTCGTCTAAAAAATGGTTAATTTGATGGATCGGTAGAATTGTTGTTGTTAATAATATTGGATTGACTTTTTAATTTAACAATGTTTATTGTTCAATATTTCGACAAAAATTAAAAATTCTGATTTACAAAAACATATCTCACAATGGATAAATTGATTTAAAATTACAAAGTACAAAAACTAACAGTAAAGTATTTAAGTTGAATAATATATCTCAACACGCCTCCTCAACTTAAATTGTTACTTGAATACCCATTGATGAAATGCAAAAAGTATGTTTAATGTTGGGTACTGGTTTTGTTAAAACGTCTGCCACCATCTCGGAAGTCGGCTTATATTGGACATC
>NC_060954.1:25844655-25845824 GCF_022045245.1 Lucilia cuprina
AAAGTGCAATCATAATGCTTTAAAATGATGCCTAAATGATTGTCATAGCGTGAAAACTGTCAATGTTATTTGCAGCCATATCGGAACCTTAAATTACCGCGTTTTTAAAGCTGTAAAAAAAATTATACCCATCTATCCAATTAGCCATTTTCTAAAAATATATTATGCAGCAAATTATATACCAAAACAAATGACAACTATTATGCAATAAAAGATATATAAACGACTTCAATAACATGAAAACTATAAAAGATATTTGCAACCATATCGGAGCCTTAAATTACCGTATTTCCAAACCTGTACCAATAAGTATACCGACCTATCCAATTTTCGTAAAAATTCATTATGCCACAAATTGTACACCAAAACAAAGTGCAACAGTAATGCTTTAAAATGATGCATAAACGATTGTCCTGGCATGAAAACTGTCAAAGTTATTTGCAGCCATATCGGAACCTCAAATCACAGCGTTTTTAAACATAAAACAACAATTCTACCGATCCTTCAAATTGACCATTTTTTAGACGAACACATTATGCCACAAATAATATACCAAATTAAAGTGCAATCATAATGCTTTAAAATGATGCATAAATGACTGTCATAGCATGAAAACTGTCAAAGTTATTCACAACCATATCGGAACCCCAAATTACCGCCTTTTTAAACCTGGGAAAATAATTCTATCGATTTATCCAATTGGCCATTTTCTGCAAATACATTATGCAATAAATTATATACCAAAACAAATGGTAATTTTAATGCTTTTAAATGGTGCATAAACGACTGTCCTAGCACGAAAACTGCCAAAGTTAAATGCAACCATATCTTAACCTTAGATTACAGCGTTCATTAAACATAGAACAATAATTCTACCGATCTATCAAATTGACCAATTTGTAAAAACAAATATTATGCTGCAAATGATATACCATATTAATGTGCAATCATAATGCTTTAAAATGATGGCTAAATGACATAGCGTGAAAACTGTAACTGTTATTTGCAGCCATATCGGAACCTTAAATTACCGCATTTTTAAAGCTGTGAAAATAATTCACAGGATCCACGTAAACAACACTGGACTGCTGCAATTCACATTGTTAGATATTTGAATACGACAAAGAAATTTAAAATAGTTTATCGCAAATATAGTTTACAGACATTAA
>NC_060954.1:25845924-25847424 GCF_022045245.1 Lucilia cuprina
TTAATGTCTGTAAACTATATTTGCGATAAACTATTTTAAATTTCTTTGTCGTATTCAAATATCTAACAATGTGAATTGCAGCAGTCCAGTGTTGTTTACGTGGATCCTTGCAGAATTGCGACAATATGTTTACACTACATGATATATCAGGACGACTATAAACTGAGAGATGTAGAAGTGAACCAATTATTTCTTGATATTTTGTCTTATCAACACTTTCTGCCTCTCCTGGTATTTTCGGTTTCGAGTTCCGGGAATTTTTGTTAGCTTTGAGTTTTCCTGACCATATTTCTTAATTAGGTTTTCTGTATATCCAGGCTGTGATATTGCTATCATATTTCTTTCTATTTCTATCTCCAATCCGATGCAATGCTTAGGCTCTCCTAAGTCTTTCATTTTTAAATTACATTTTAAAGCTTTTATTAATTTCTCAACATCCTTGTAGTTATTTGATGCTATCAATATGTCATCAACGTATAGACTTACTATCATTGTGCTGTTATCGTTTTTGAAATATATACACTGATCATGTTTAGACTGAACTAAACTAAACTTCTTGAATACAGCATCAATTCTTTTGAACCATCGACGAGCCTCTTGTTTCAATCCGTATATTGCTTTCTTCAATTTGCAAACTTTATTTTCCGATTGAATATATCCTTCCGGCTGACACATGTAAATTTCATCTTCTAAGTTACCGTTCAAAAATGCCGTTGAAACATCTAGTTGTCGTAGTTTTAAATCATGTTGAACTGCAAGTGCATATACGAGTCTTATAGAACTTTGACGAACAATAGGTGCATAAGTGTCCATATAATCAACACCATATTCTTGCGAGTATTCTTTTGCAACAATTCTCGCCTTTCGTTTCTCAATTGTTCCATCAGTTTTGAGCTTGGTTTTAAATACCCACTCACAGTAAATTGGTTTTTTATTTTTCGGTAATTCGACTAAATCCCAAGTCTCATTTCTGATCAATAAATCATATTTTTGTTTCATAGCAGCTATCCATTCTTTAGAACCACTACATTTTAAGGCTTCTTTAAATGTTTTTGGATCATTTACATTACATACTTCAATTGCATTTGCTGCATCTTTACCTTTATTCCAAGACCTTAATCGCTGTTTGATGGGAGTTACAACTGGTTCTGACACTTCTTTTTGTTGATTTTCTGGGATCTCAATTTGTTCCGAACTATCAAAGAATTCATCGGTTTCTACTTGTTCTTCAATTTCAAGTGGTTCATCAATTTCTGCTGTTTCAACTTCGTTATTTATTTGGTTATCTTTGTGGCTATTTATTCTCAAATTACTTTTCTTTCCTTTAATATCATTACTAAATTCATTAAATTTCGGTTCATTCTTCTCATCATGGTTCTCATTACTGTTTAATTCATCTTCAATGAATTTAACATCTCTACTCTTTAATATTGTAGATGTTCCCTTTTTCCATAATATATAGGCTTTAGATTTTTCATCGTAGCCTACTAAGACACATTC
>NC_060954.1:25847524-25897844 GCF_022045245.1 Lucilia cuprina
TATAAATCTCATTTAAAAAGACGAAAACTTTTTAATTCACAATGATTATTAAATGTAAAACCTAAATATTCATGTAGATTTTTCTAAATGCCAAAATATTTGAAATAAAAAATATGTTGAACTATTTTCTTATTAAAAGTGTATTATTATTCTTATTATCATTGTAAGATGAATTTGTGTAAATATGTATATGTATGTTAATATTTTCTATTTTTTTATATTTATATTACATTTTTGTATACGTTATCATACCATGTTTAAAATTTTAAGAATAATTTTTAATTGTATTTAACTTATTAATTTTCAAGTTTCGTCGGAGCCTCAATCTAAGGATGGGGGAGTTATATATAATACAATATACTATTATATAATGTTATAATATTTAATATATTTTGTAAATTAATAAGTAGGTACCCCTTTATTTGCAATGTCACTGGTTGTTTACTTAAAGTGGTTTTATTTTTATCAACTCATATTTCGTTTATTAAAAACATATTATCGTTTAATCGTATGATTTTCTACCTAGACCAAATATATTTTGTTGTTCTAAAAATAGAAATAAAACAATGCATGCACAATCATGCACAAGCTAGTTTAATCGTAAGATTTTCTACCTAGATATTAATATATTTTGTCGTTTTAAAAATAAATATGTTCCAATTCATTTCGTTCCACTTCAAGTAAACAAGACTGTGCATGCACAAACAAGATCAAAGAACAATCAATCTAGTTTCAACTACAAAGAAGTCAAGTACACTTAACTTAAATACCTTTTAAAAATACAAATCTATTTTTAAATAAAATATTATTTAAAATAAAATAACTTAAAATAAATTATAAAAATTAAAAGTTGTTTTAATTATAAAAAAAAGGATTTAAAATCCAAGGACAACAATCTTAACCTCAGATTACAGCGTTTATTAAACATAGAACAATAATTCTACCGATCTATCAAATTAACCAATTTGTAAAAACAAATATTATGCTACAAATGATATACCATATTAATGTGCAATCATTATGCTTTAAAATGATGGCTAAATGACATAGCGTGAAAACTGTAACTGTTATTTGCAGCCATATCGGAACCTTAAATTACCGAATTTTTAAAGCTGTGAAAATAATTCTACCGATCTATCCAATTGGCCATTTTCTAAACCTCAGATTACTGCGTTATTAGTGTATTATGCAACAAGTTATACACCAAAACAAATGGCAATTTTAATGCTTTAAAATGGTGCATAATCAATTGTCCTAGCACGAAAACTGCCAAAGTTAAATGCAACCATATCGGAACCTCAGATTACTGCGTTTATTAAACATAGAACAATAATTCTACCGATCTATCAAATTGACCAATTCGTAAAAACACGCATTATGCTACAAATAATATACCAAATTAAAGTACAATCATAATGCTTTAAAATGATGCAATAATGGCTGTGATAGCATGAAAACTGTCAAAGTTATTCACAACCATATCGGAACCTCAAATTACCATCTTTTTAAACCTGGGAAAATAATTCTATCGATTTATCCAATTGGTCATTTTCTAAAAATACATTATGCAATAAATTATATACCAAAACAAATGGCAATTTTAATGCTTTAAAATGAAGCATAAACGACTGTCCTAGCACGAAAACAGCCAAAGTTAATTGCAACCATATCGGAACCTCAGATTACTGCGTTTATTAAACATAGAACAATAATTCTACCGATTTATCAAATTGACCAATTCGTAAAAACACACATTATGCTACATATGATATACCATATTAAAGTGCAATCATAATGCTTTAAGATGACTGTCATAGTGTAAAAACTGTCAAAGTTTTGCAGCCATATCGGAACCTTAAATTACCGACTTTTTAAAGCTGTGAAAATAATTCTACCGAACCATCCAATTAGCCATTTCTTAAAATTATATTATGCAATAAATTATATACCAAAACAAATGGCAACTATAATGCAATAAAAAAATATATAAACGACTGCAATAACATGAAAACTATAAAAGATATTTGCAACCATATCGGAGCCTTAAATTACCGCATTTCTAAACCTGTACCAATAAATATCTGATCTGCCAAAGTTAATTGCAACCATATCGGAACCTCAGATTACTGCGTTTATTAAACATAGAACAATAATTTTACCGATCTATCAAATTGCCCAATTTCTAAAAATACACATTATGCTACAACTGATGTACCATATTAAAGTGCAATCATAATGCTTTAAAGTGATTCATAAATGACTGTCATAGCGTGAAAACTGTCACTGTTATTTGCAGCCATATCGGAACCTCAAACTACCGCGTTTTTAAAGCTGTGAAAATAATTCTACCGATCTATCCAATTAGCCATTTTCTAAAAATATGTTATGCAATAAATTATATACCAAAACAAATGGCAATTTTAATGCAATAAAAATATATATAAACGACCGCAATAAAATGAAAAAAATGCAACCATATCGGAGCCTTAAATTGCCGCATTTCTAAACCTGTATCAATAAATATACCGATCTATGCTATTTTTGTAAAACTCGTTATGCCACAAATTGTACACCAAAACAAAGTGCAACTGTAATGCTTTAAAATGATGCATAAACGATAGAACAACAATTCTACCGATCCTTCAAATTGACCATTTTTTAGACGAACACATTATTGCACAAATGATATACCAAATTAAAGTGCAATCATAATGCTTTAAAATGATGCATAAATGACTGTCAAAGTTATTCACAACCATATCGGAACCTCAAACTACCGCCTTCTTAAACCTGGGAAAATAATTCTACCGATCTATCCAATTGGCCATTTTCTAAAAATACATTATGCAATAAATTATATACCAAAACAAATGGCAATTTTAATGCTTTAAAATGGTGCATAAACGACTGTCCTAGTTAATTGCCAAAGTAAACTGCCAAAGTTAATTCCAACCATATATTAACCTCAGATTACAGCGTTTATTAAACATAGAACAATAATTCTACCGATGTATTAAATTGACCAATTTGTAAAAACACATACTATGCTACAAATGATATACCATATTAAAGTGCGATCATAATGCTTTAAAATGATAGCTAAATGACTGTCATAGCGTGAAAACTGTCAATGTTATTTGCAGCCATATCGGAACCTCAAACTACCGCGTTTTTAAAGCTGTGAAAATAATTCTACCGATCTATCCAATTGGCCATTTTCTAAAAATATATTATGCAACAAATTATATAGCAAAACAAATGGCAATTTTAATGCTTTAAAATGGTGCATAAACGATTGTCCTAGCGCGAAAACTGTCAAAGTTATTCACAACCATATCGGAACCTCAAATTACCGCCTTTTTAAACTTAAGAAAATAATTCTACCGATCTATCAAATCGACCAATTTCTAAAAACACACATTATGCTACAACTGATATAGCATATTAAAGTGCAATAAATAATGCTTTAAAATTATTCATAAATGACTGCCATAGCGTGAAAACTGTCAATGTTATTTGCAGCCATATCGGAACCTCAAACTACCGCGTTTTTAAAGCTGTGAAAATAATTCTACCGATCTATCCAATTGGCCATTTTCTAAAAATATAATATGCAATAAATTATATAACGAAACAAACGGTAACTATAATGCAATAACAAGATATATAAACGACTGCAATAACATGAAAACTATAAATGATATTTGCAACCATATCGGAGCCTTAAATTACCGCATTTCTAAATTTGTACCAATAAATATACCGATCTATCCAATTTTTGTAAAAACTCATTATACCACAAATTATACACGAAAAAAAGTGCAACTGTAATGCTTTAAAATGATGCATAAACGATTGTCCTGGCATGAAAACTGTCAAAGTTATTTGCAACCATATCGAAACCTCAAATCACAGCGTTTTTAAACATAGAACAACAATTCTACCGATCCTTCAAATTGACCATTTTTTAGACGAACACATTATGCCACAAATGATATACCAAAATAAAGTGCAATCATAATGCTCCAAAATGATACATAAACGACTGTCATAGCATGAAAACTGTCAAAGTTATTCGCAACCATATCGTAACCTCAAATTTCCGCCTTTTTAAACCTGGGAAAATAATACTAACGATCTATCCAATTGGCCATTTTCTAAAAATATATTATGCAGTAAATTATATACCAAAACAAATGGCAATTTTAATGCTTTAAAATGGTGTATAAACGAAGCACGAAAACTGCCAAAGTAAATTGCAGCCATATCGGAACCTCAGATTACTGCATTTGATACATAGAACAATAATTCTACCGATCTATCAAATTGACCAATTTGTAATCCAATTGGCCATTTTCTAAAACTACATTATGCACTAAATTGTATACCAAAACAAATGGCAATTTTAATGCTTTATAATGGTGCTGTCCTAGCACGAAAACTGCCAAAGTTAATTGCAACCATATCGGAACCTCAGATTACTGCGTTTATTAAACATAGAACAATAATTCTACCGATCTATCAAATTGACCAATTTCTAAAAATACACATTATGCTACAAATGATATACCATATTAAAGTGCAATCATAATGCTTTAAAATGATTCATAAATGACTGTCATAGCATGAAAACTGTCAATGTTATTTGCAGCCATATCGGAACCTCAAACTACCGCGTTTTGAAAGCTGTGAAAATAATTGTACCGATCTATCCAATTTGCCATTTTCTAAAAATATATTATGCAATAAATTATATACCAACAACATGGCAACTATAATGCAATAAAAAGATATATAAACGACTGCAATGGCATGAAAACTATAAATGATATTTGCAACCATATCGGAGCCTTAAATTACCGCATTTCTAAACCTGTACCAATAAATATACCAATCTATCCTATTTTTGTAAAAACTTATTATGCCACAAATTATACACAAAAACAAAGTGCAACTGTAATGCTTTAAAATGATGCTTAAACGATTGTCCTGGCATAAAAACTGTCAATGTTATTTGCAACCATATCGGAACCTCAAATCACAGCGTTTTTAAACATAGAACAACAATTCTACCGATCCATCAAATTGACCATTTTTTAGACGAACACATTATACCACATATGATATACCAATATAAAATGCAATCAGAATGCTCTAAAATGATGCACAAATGACTGTCATAGCATGAAAACTGTCAAAGTTATTCACAACCATTTCGGAACCTCAAATTACCGCCTTTTTAAACCTGGGAAAATAATACTACCGATCTATCCAATTGGCCATTTTCTAAAAATACATCCTAGCACGAAAACTGCCAAAGTTAATTGCAGCCATATTGGAACCTCAGATTACTGCATTTGATACATAGAACAATAATTCTACCGATCTATCAAGTTGACCAATTTGTAAAAACACACATTATGCTACAAATAATATACCATATTAAAGTGCAATCATAATGCTTTAAAATGATGTCTAAATGACTATCATAGCATGAAAACTGTCAATGTTATTTGCAGCCATATCGGAACCTCAAATTACCGCATTTTTAAAGCTATGAAAATAGTTCTACCGATCTATGCAATTGGCCATTTTCTAAAAATATATTATGCAATAAATTATATACCAAAACAACTGGCAACTATAATGCAATAAAAAGATATATAAACGACTGCAATAACATGAAAACTACAAATGATATTTGCAACCATATCGGAGCCTTAAATTACCGCATTTCTAAACCTGTACCAATAAATATACCGATCTATCCAATTTTTGTAAAAATTCATTATGCCACAAATTATACACCAAAACAAAGTGCAACTGTAATGCTTTAAAATGATGCATAAACGATTGTTCTGGCATGAAAACTGTCAAAGTTATTTGCAACCATATCGGAACCTCAAATTACCGCCTTTTTAAACCTGGGAAAATAATTCTACCGATCTATCCAATTGGCCATTTTCTAAAAATACATTATGCAATAAATTATATACCAAAACAAATGGCAATTTTAATGCTTTAAAATGGTGCATAAACGACTGTCCTAGCACGAAAACTGCCAAAGTTAATTGCAACCATATCGGAACCTCAGATTACTGCGTTTATTAAACATAGAACAATAATTCTACCGATCTATCAAATTGACCAATTTGTAAAAACACACATTATGCTACAAATGATATACCATATTAAAGTGCAATCATAATGCTTTAAAATGATGCCTAAATGACTGTCATAGCGTGAAAACTGCCAATGTTATTTGCAGCCATATCGGAACCTTAAAATACCGCGTTTTTAAAGCTGTGAAAATAATTCTACCGATCTATCCAATTAGCCATTTTCTAAAAATATATTATGCAACAAATTATATACCAAAACAAATGGCAACTATAATGCAATAAAAAGATATATAAACGACTGCTATAACATGAAAACTATAAAAGATATTTGCAACCATATCGGAGCCTTAAATTACCGCATTTCCAAACCTGTACCAATAAATATACCGATCTATCCAATTTTTGTAAAAATTCATTATGCCACAAATTGTACACCAAAACAAAGTGTAACTGTAATGCTTTAAAATGATGCATAAACGATTGTCCTGGCATGAAAACTGTCAAAGTTATTTGCAACCATATCGGAACCTCAAATCACAGCGTTTTTAAACATGGAACAACACATTATGCCACAAATGATATGCCAAATTAAAGTGCAATCATAATGCTTTAAAATGATGCATAAATGACTGTCATAGCATGAAAACTGTCAAAGTTATTCACAACCATATCGGAACCTCAAATTACCGCCTTTTTAAACCTGGGAAAATAATTCTACCGATCTATCCAATTGGCCATTTTCTAAAAATACATTATGCAATAAATTATATACCAAAACAAATGGCAATTTTAATGCTTTAAAATGGTGCATAAACGACTGTCCTAGCACGAAAACTGCCAAAGTTAATTGCAACCATATCGGAATCTCAGATTACTGCGTTTATTAAACATAGAACAATAATTCTACCGATCTATCAAATTGACCAATTTCTAAAAACACACATTATGCTACAAATGATATACCATATTAAAGTGCAATCATAATGCTTTAAAATGATGCCTAAATGACTGTCATAGCGTGAAAACTGTCAATGTTATTTGCAGTCATATCGGAACCTCAAATTACCGCATTTTTAAAGCTGTGAAAATAGTTCCCGGTCTATCCAATTGGCTATTTTCTATAAATATATTATGCAGTAAATTATATACCAAAACAAATGGCAACTATAATGCAATAAAAAGATATATAAACGACTGCAATAACATGAAAACTATAAATGATATTTGCAACCATATCGGAGCCTTAAATTACCGCATTTCTAAACCTGTACCAATAAATATACCTATCTATCCAATTTTTTTAAAAATTCATTATGCCACAAATTATACACCAAAACAAAGTGCAACTGTAATGCTTTAAAATGATGCATAAACGATTGTTCTGGCATGAAAACTGTCAAAGTTATTTGCAGCCATATCGGAACCTCAAATCACAGCGTTTTTAAACATAGAACAACAATTCTACCGATCCTTCAAATTGACCATTTTTTAGACGAACACATTATGCCACAAATGATATACCAAATTAAAGTGCAATCATAATGCTTTAAAATGATGCATAAATGACTGTCATAGCATGAAAACTGTCAAAGTTATTCACAACCATATCGGAACCTCAAATTACCGCCTTCTTAAACCTGGGAAAATAATTCTACCGATCTATCCAATTGGCCATTTTCTAAAAATACATTATGCAATAAATTATATACCAAAACAAATGGCAATTTTAATGCTTTAAAATGGTGTATAAACGACTGTCCTAGCACGAAAACTGCCAAAGTTAATTGCAACCATATGGGAACCTCAGATTACTGCGTTTATTAAACATAGAACAATAATTCTACCGATCTATCAAATTGACCAATTTCTAAAAATACACATTATGCTACAAATGATATACCATATTAAAGTGCAATCATAATGCTTTAAAATGATGCCTAAATGACTGTCATAGCGTGAAAACTGTCAATGTTATTTGCAGCCATATCGGAACCTTAAAATACCGCGTTTTTAAAGCTGTAAAAATAATTATACCGATCTATCCAATTGGCAATTTTCTAAAAATACATTACGCAATAAATTATATACCAAAACAAATGGCAACTATAATGCAATAAAAAGATATATAAACCACTGCTATAACATGAAAACTATAACAGATATTTGCAACCATATCGGAGCCTTAAATTACCGCATTTCCAAACCTGTACCAATAAATATACCGATCTATCCAATTTTTGCAAAAATTCGTTTTTAAACATAGAACAACAATTCTACCGATCCTTCAAATTGACCATTTTTTAGACGAACACATTATGCCACAAATGATATACCAAATTAAAGTGCAATCATAATGCTTTAAAATGATGCATAAATGACTGTCATAGCATGAAAACTGTCAAAGTTATTCACAACCATATCGGAACTTCAAATTACCGCCTTTTGAAGCCTGGGAAAATAATTCTACCGATCTATCCAACTGGCCATTTTCTAAAAATACATTATGCAATAAATTATATACCAAAACAAATGGGAATTTTAATGCTTTAAAATGGTGCATAAACGACTGTCCTAGCACGAAAACTGCCAAAGTTAATTGCAACCATAGCGGAACCTCAGATTACTGCGTTTGTTATACATAGAACAATAATTATACCGATCTATCAAATTGACCAATTTGTAAAAAACACACATTATGCTACAAATGATATACCATATTAAAGCGCAATCATAATGCTTTAAACTGTCCTAGCACGAAAACTGCCAAAGTTGATTGCAACCATAGCGGAACCCTAGATTACTGCGTTTATTATACAAAGAACAATAATTATACCGATCTATCAAAAAGATATATAAACGACTGCTATAACATGAAAACTATAAAAGATATTTGCAACCATATCGGAGACTTAAATTACCGCATTTCCAAACCTGTACCAATAAATATACCAATCTATTCAATTTTTGTAAAAATTCATTATGCCACAAATTGTACACTAAAACAAAGTGCAACAGTAATGCTTTAAAATGATGCATAAACCATTGTACTAGCATAAAAACTGTCAATGTTATGCGCAACCATGTGGGAACCTCAAATCACATTGTTTTTAAACTTAGAACAACAATTCTACCGATCCTTCAAATTGACCCTTGTTTAGACAAACACATTATGCCACAAATGATATACCAAATTAAAGTGCAATCATAATGCTTTAAGATGATGCATAAATGACTGTCCTGGCATGAAAACTGTCAAAGTTATTCACAACCATATCGGAACCTCAAATTACCGCATTTTTAAAGCTGTGAAAATAATTCTATCGATCTATCCAATTGGCCATTTTCTAAAAATACATTATGCAATAAATTATATACCAAAACAAATGGCAATTTTAATGCTTTAAAATGGTGCATAAACGAGCACTAGCACTAAAACAGCCAAAGTTAATTGCAACCATATCTTAACCTCAGATTACAGCGTTTATTAAACAAGAACAATAATTCTACCGATCTATCAAATTGACCAATTTGTAAAAACACACATTATGCTACAAATGATATACCATATTAAAGTGCAATCATAATGCTTTAAAATGATGCCTAAATGACTGTCATAGCGTGAAAACTGTCAATGTTATTTGCAGCCCTATCGGAACCTTAAACTTCCGTGTTTTTAAAGCTGTGAAAATAATTCTACCGATCTATCCAATTGGCCATTTTCTAAAAATATATTATGCAACAAATTATATACCAAAACAAATGGCAACTATTATGCAATAAATAGATATATAAACGACTGCTATAACATGAAAACTATAAAAGATTTTTGCAACCATATCGAAGCCTTAAATTACCGCATTTCCAAACCTGTACCAATAAATATACCGATCTATCCAATTTTTGTAAAAATTCATTATGCTACAAATTGTACACCAAAACAAAGTGCAGCAGTAATGCTTTAAAATGATGCATAAACGATTGTCCTGGCATGAAAACTGTCAATGTTATTTGCAACCATATCGGAACCTCAAATCACAGCGTTTTTAATCGTAGAACAACAATTCTACCGATCTACCAAATTGACCATTTTTAGACAAACACATTATGCCACAAATGATATACCAATATAAAGTGCAATCATAATGCTCTAAAATGATGCATAAATGACTGTCATAGCATGAAAATTGTCAACCTTGTTCACAAGCATATCGGAACCTCAAATTGCCGCCTTTTTAAACCTGGGAAAATAATTCTATCGATTTATCCAATTGGCCATTTTCTAAAAATACATTATGCAATAAATAATATACAAAAACAAATGGCAATTTTAATGCTTTAAAATGGTGCATAAACGACTGTCCTAGCACTAAAACAGCCAAAGTTGATTGCAACCATATCGGAACCTCAGATTACTGCGTTTATTAAACCTAGAACAATAATTCTACTGATCTATAAAATTGACCAATTTCTAAAAATACACATTATGATACATATGATATACCATAATTAAGTGCATTCATAATGCTTTAAAATGATTGATGAATGACTGTCATAGCGTGAGAACTGTCAATGTTCTTGGCAGCCATATCGGAACCTCAAACTACCGCGTTTTAAAAGCTGTGAAAATAATTATACCAATCTATCCAATTGGTCATTTTCTAAAAATACATTATCCAATAAATTATATACCAAAACAAATGGTAATTTTAATGCTTTAAAATGGTGCATAAACGACTGTTCTAGCACGAAAACTGCCAAAGTTAATTGCAGCCGTACCGGAACCTCAGATATGATACATATCGGAGCCTTAAATTACCGCATTTCCAAACCTGTACCAATAAATATACCGATCTATCCAATTATTGTAAAAATTCATTATGCCGCAAATTGTACACCAAAACAAAGTGCAACAGTAATGCTTTAAAATGATGCATAAACAATTGTCCTGGCATGAAAACTGTCAAAGTTATTTGCAGCCAATATATTATGCAACAAATTATATACCAAAACAAATGGCAACTATAATGCAATAAATATATATATATAAACGACTGCCATATCATGAAAAATATAAAAGATATTTGCAACCATATCGGAGCCTTAAATTACCGCATTTCCAATCCTGTTCCAATAAATATACCGATCTATCCAATTTTTGTAAAAAGTCATTATGCCACAAATTGTACATCAAAACAAAGTGCAACAGTAATGCTTTACAATGATGCATTAACGATTGTCCTGGCATGATCAAATTTCCGCCTTTTTAAGCCTGGGAAAATAATTCTACCGATCTATCCATTTGGCCATTTTCGAAAACTACATTATGCAATAAATTATACAACAAAACAAATGACAATTTTAATGCTTTAAAATTGTGCATAAATGACTGTTCTAGCAAGAAAACTGCAAAGTTGATTGCAACCATATCGGAACCTCAGAATACAGCGTTTATTAAACACAGAACAATAATTCTACCGATCTATAAAATTGACTAAATTCTAAAAATACACATTATGCTACAAATGATATACCATAATTAAGTGCAATCATAATGCTTTAAAATGGTTCATAAATGACTGTCATAGCGTGAAAAATGTCAATGTTATTTGCAGCCATATCGGAACCTCAAATTACCGCATTTTTAAAGCTGTGAAAATAGTTCTGCCGATCTATCCAATTGGCCATTTTCTAAAAATATATTATGCAATAAATTATATTCCAAAACAAATGGCAACTATAATGCAATAAAAAGATATATTAACGACTGCAATAACATGAAAACTATAAATGATATTTGCAACCTTATCGGAGCCTAAAATTACAGCATTTCTAAACCTGTACCAATAAATATACCGATCTATCCTATTTTTGTAAAAACTCATTATGCCACAAATTATACACCAAAACAAAGTGCAACTGTAATGCTTTATAATGATGCATAAACGGTTGTCCTGGCATGAAAACTATCAAAGTTATTTGCAATCATATGGGAACCTCAAATCACAGCGTTTTTAAACATAGAACAACAATTCTACCGATCCTTCAAATTGACCATTTTTTAGACGAACACATTATGCCAAAAATGATATACCAAATTAAAGTGCAATAATAATAATGCTTTAATGACTGTCATAGCATGAAAACTGTCAAAGTTATTCACAACCATATCGGAACCTCAAATTACCGCCTTTTTAAACCTGGGAAAATAATTCTATCGATTTATCCAATTGGCCATTTTCTAAAACTACATTGTGCAATAAATTATATACCAAAACAAATGGCAATTTTAATGCTTTAAAATGGTGCATAAACGACTGTCCTAGCACGAAAACTGCCAAAGTTAATTAATACATTATGCAATAAATTATATACCAACACAAATGGCAATTTTAATGCTTTAAAATGGTGCATAAACGACTGTCCTAGCACGAAAACTGCCAAAGTTAATTGCAGCCATATCGGAACCTCAGAGTACTGCGTTTATTAAACATAGAACAATAATTCTACCGATCTATCAAATTGACCAATTTCTAAAAATACACATTATGCTACAAATGATATATCAAATTAAAGTACAATCATAATGCTTTAAAATGATGCATAAATGACTGTCATAGCATGAAAACTGTCAAAGTTATTCACAACCATATCGGAACCCCAAATTACCGCCTTTTTAAACCTGGGAAAATAATTCTATCGATTTATCCAATTGGCGATTTTCTGCAAATATATTATGGAATAAATTATATACCAAAACAAATCGTAATTTTAATGCTTTTAAATGGTGCATAAACGACTGTTCTAGCACGAAAACTGCCAAAGTTAAATGCAACCATATCTTAACCTCAGATTACAGCGTTCATTAAACATAGAACAATAATTCTACCGATCTATCAAATTGACCAATTTGTAAAAACAAATATTATGCTACAAATGATATGCCATATTAATGTGCAATCATAATGCTTTAAAATGATGGCTAAATGACATAGCGTGAAAACTGTAACTGTTATTTGCAGCCATATCGGAACCTTAAAATACCGCATTTTTAAAGCTGTGAAAATAATTCTACCGATCTATCCAATTGGCCATTTTCTAAACCTCAGATTACTGCGTTATTAGTGTATTATGCAACAAGTTATATACCAAAACAAATGGCAATTTTAATGCTTTAAAATGGTGCATAAACGACTGTCTTAGCACGAAAACAGCCAAAGTTAATTGCAACCATATCGGAACCTCAGATTACTGCGTTTATTAAACATAGAACAATAATTCTACCGATTTATCAAATTGACCAATTCGTAAAAACACACATTATGCTACATATGATATACCATATTAAAGTGCAATCATAATGCTTTAAGATGATTTTCATAGCGTGAAAACTGTCAAAGTTATTTGCAGCCATATCGGAACCTTAAATTACCGCCTTTTTAAAGTTATGAAAATAATTCTACCCATCCATCCAATTAGCCATTTTTTAAAATTATATTATGCAACAAATTATATACCAAAACAAATGGCAACTATAATGCAATAAAAAGATATATAAACGACTGCTATAACATGAAAACTATAAAAGATATTTGCAACCATATCGGAGCCTTAAATTACCGCATTTCTAAACCTGTACCAATACATATCTGATCTGCCAAAGTTAATTGCAACCATATCGGAACCTCAGATTACTGCGTTTATTAAACATAGAACAATAATTCTACCGATCTATCAAATTACCCAATTTCTAAAAATACACATTATGCTACAACTGATGTTCCATATTAAAGTGCAATCATAATGCTTTAAAGTGATTCATAAATGACTGTCATAGCGTGAAAACTGTCAATGTTATTTGCAGCCATATCGGAACCTCAAACTACCGCGTTTTTAAAGCTGTGAAAATAATTCTACCGATCTATCCAATTGGACATTTTCTAAAAATATAATATGCAATAAATTATATACCAAAACAAATGGCAATTTTAATGCAACAAAAATATATATAAACGACCGCAATAAAATGAAAAAAATGCAACCATATCGGAGCCTTAAATTGCCGCATTTCTAAACCTGTATCAATAAATATACCGATCTATGCTATTTTTGTAAAAACTCGTTATGCCACAAATATTACACCAAAACAAAGTGCAACTTTAATGCTTTAAAATGATGCATAAACGATAGAACAACAATTCTACCGATCCTTCAAATTGACCATTTTTTAGACGAACACATTATGCCACAAATGATATACCAAATTAAAGTGCTTTATAATGATGCATAAATGACTGTGGTAGCATCAAAACTATCAAAGTTATTCACAACAATATCGGAACCTCAAATTACTGCCTTTTTAAACCTTTAAGATAATTCCATGGATTTATTTAATTGGCCTTTTTCTAAAAATACATTATGCAATAAATTATATAGCAAAACAAATGGCGATTTTAATGCTTTAAAATGGTGCATAAACGACTGCCCTAGCACGCAAACTGCCAAAGTTAATTGCAACCATATCTTAACCTCAGATTACAGCGTTTATTAAACAAGAACAATAATTCTACCGATCTATCAAATTGGCCAATTTGTAAAACACACATTATGCTACAAATGATATACAATATTAAAGTGCAATCATAATGCTTTAAAATGATGCCTAAATGACTGTCATAGCGTGAAAACTGTCAATGTTATTTGCAGCCATATCGGAACCTTTAATTACCGCGTTTTTAAAGCTGTGAAAATAATTCTACCGATCTATCGAATTGGCCATTTTCTAAAAATATATTATGCAACAAATTATTTACCAAAACAAATGGCAACTATAATGTAATAAAAAGATATATAAACAACTGCTATAATACGAAAACTATAAAAGATATTTGCAACCATATCGGAGCCTTAAATTACCGCATTTCCAAACCTGTACCAATAAATATACCGATCTATTCAATTTTTGTAAAAATTCATTATGCTACAAATTGTACACTAAAACAAAGTGCAACAGTAATGCTTTAAAATGATGCATAAACGATTGTCCTAGCATAAAAACTGTCAATGTTATGCGCAACCATATGGGAACCTCAAAACACAGCGCTTTTAAACATAGAACAACAATTCTACCGATCCTCCAAATTGACCATTTTTTAGACGAACACATTATGCCACAAATGATATACCAAATTAAAGTGCAATCATAATGCTTTAAAATGATGCATAAATGACTGTCATAGCATGAAAACTGTCAAAGTTATTCACAACCAAATCGGAACCTCAAATTACCGCATTTTTAAACCGGGGAAAATAATTCTATCGATTTATCCAATTGGCCATTTTCTTAAAATACATTATGCAGTAAATTATATACCAAAACAAATGGCAATTTTAATGCTTTAAAATGGTGCATAAACGACTGTCGTAGCACTAAAACAGCCAAAGTTAAATGCAACCATATCTTAACCTCAGATTACAGCGTTTATTAAACATAGAACAATAATTCTACCGATCTATCAAATTGACCAATTTGTAAAAACACACATTATGCTACAAATGATATACCATATTAAAGTGCAATCATAATGCTTTAAAATGATGCCTAAATGACTGTCATAGCGTGAAAACTGTCAATGTTATTTGCAGCCCTATCGGAACCTTAAATTACAGCGTTTTTAAAGCTGTGAAAATAATTCTACCGATCTATCCAATTGGCCATTTTCTAAAAATATATTATGCAAAAAATTATATACCAAAACAAATGGCAACTATAATGTAATACTTAGATGTATAAACGACTGCAATAACAAGAAAACTATAAATGATATTTGCCACCATATCGGAGCCTTAAATTACCGCATTTCTAAACCTGTACCAATAAATATACCGATCTATCCTATTTTTGTAAAAACTCATTATGCCACAAATTATACATCAAAACAAAGTGCAACTGTAATGCTTTAAAATGATGCATAAACGATTGTCCTGGCATAAAAACTGTCTATGTTATTTGCAACCAAATCACAGCGCTTTTAAACATAGAACAACAATTCTACCGATCCATCAAATTGACCATTTTTTAGACGAGCACATTATGTCACAAATGATATACCAATATAAAGTGCAATCATAATGCTCTAAAATGATGCATAAATGACTGTCATAGCATGAAAATTGTCAAAGTTATTCACAGCCATATCGGAACCTCAAATTGCCGCCTTTTTAAACCTGGGAAAAATTCATTATGCCACAAATTGTACACCAAAACAAAGTGCAACTGTAATGCTTTAAAATGATGATAAACTATTGTCCTGGCATAAAAACTGTGAAAGTTATTTGCAACCATATCGGAACCTCAAATCACAGCGTTTTTAAACATAGAACAACAATTCTACTCAGATTACTGCGTTTATTAAACATAGAACAATAATTCTACTGATCTATCAAATTGACCAATTTCTAAAAATACACATTATGCTACAAATGATATACCATATTATAGTGCAATCATAGTGCTTTAAAATGATGTCTAAATGACTATCATAGCATGAAAACTGTCAATGTTATTTGCAGTCTTATCGGAACCTCAAATTACCGCGTTTTTAAAGCTGTGAAAATAATTCTGCCGATCTATCCAATTGGCCATTTTCTAAAAAATACAGGTCCCAGAATATATATACTTTATGGGGTCTTAGAGCAATATTTCGATGTGTTACACACGGAATGACAAAATCAATATACCCCCCTTCTTTTTTGATGGTGGGTATAATAATGCTTTAAAATGATGCATAAATGACTGTCATAGCATGAAAACTGTCAAAGTTATTTACAAACATATCGGAACCTCAAGTTACCACCTTTTTAAACCGGGGAAAATAATTGTACCGATCTATCCAATTGGCCATTTTCTAAAAATACATTATGCAATAAATTATATACCAAAACAAATGGCAATTTTAATGCTTCAAAATGGTTCATAAACGATTATTCATAAACCTCTGATTACTGCGTTTATTAAACATAGAACAATAATTCTACCGATCTATCAAATTGACCAATTTCCTATATTTGTGAAAACTCATTATGCCGCAAATTATACACCAGAACAAAGTGCAACTGTAATGCTTTAAAATGATGCATAAACGATTGCGTGGCATAAAAACTGTCAATGTTATTTGCAACCATATCGAAACCTGGGGAAATTATTCTACCGATCTATCCAATTGGCCATTTTCTAAAAATACATTATGCAATAAATTATATACCAAAACAAATGGCAATTTTAATGCTTTAAAATGGTGCATAAACGACTGTCGTAGCACGAAAGCTGCCAAAGTTAATTGCAGCCATATCGGAACCTCAGATTACTGGTTTCTACCGATCCATCAAATTGGCCATTTTTTAGACGAACATATTATGCCACAAATGATATACCATATTAAAGCGCAATCATAATGCTTTAAAATGATGCATAAATAACTGTCATAGCATGAAAACTGTCAAAGTTATTCACAACCATATCGGAACCTCAAATTACCGCCTTTTTAAACCTGGGAAAATAATTTTATTGATTTATACAATTGGCCATTTTCTAAAAATATATTATGCAATAAATTATATACCAAAACAAATGGCAACTATAATGCAATAAAAAGATATATAAACGACTCAACAACATGAAAACTATAAAAGATATTTGCAACCATATCGAAGCTTTAAATTACCGCATTTCTAAACCTGTACCAATAAATATACCGATCTATCCTATTTTTGTAAATCTCATTATGCAATAAATTATATACCAAAACAAATGGCAATTTTAATGCTTTAAAATGATGCATAAACGATTGTCCTGGCATAAAAACTGTCAACGTTATTCGCAATCGTATGGGAACTTCAAATCACAGCGTTTTTAAACATAGAACAACAATTCTACCGATCCATCAAATTGACCATTTTTTAGACGAACACGTTATGCCACAAATGATATATCAAATTAAAGTGCAATCATAATGCTCTAAAATGATGCATAAATGACTGTCATAGCATGAAAACTGTTAAAGTATTTGCACCCATATTGGAACCTCAAATTACCGCCTTTTTAAAACTGGGAAAATAATACTACCGATTTATCCAATTGGCAATTTTCTAAAAATACATTATGCAATAAATTATATACCAAAACAAATGGCAATTTTAATGCTTTAAAATGGTGCATAAACGACTGTCCTAGCATATATTCTGGATCCTTATAGATAGCTGAGTCGATTAAGCCATGTGCGTCTGTCTGTCTGTCTGTCCGTCTGTCTGTCTGTCTGTCTGTCTGTCTGTTTGTCTGTTTGTCTGTTTTTCTGTCTGTTGAAATCAGTTTTTAGAGGACCCCAGATATCGGCGAGATCCGAGTCTTCAATAATTCTATTAGACATGCTTTCGAGAAGATCGCTGTTTAAAATCAGCAAAATCGGTCGGTAAATAACGGAGATATGAGCAAAAATCCGAGACAACCTTTGAAAATTTCATAAAAAAATTGTTATAAAAGCAACAACAACACTGTATATAGAAAATGATGTACACGTGTGTGTAGATGTATTTGGTTTTATTCAGCTGTGTATTTTTTTCTATGTTTGGAATCCAAACATGCAAAAAAAATACACAGCAAAAAAATATGATTTGCATATTTTGTTAAATAAAATAATTTTCCCTTTTGTTTTGAAAATATATTTTTTAATGAATAGAAAGAAGTATTTAAAACGTTTTCAATTATATGAGAGTAGATTGTGAGTTATTGTACAATAATTTTTATGCGAATAATGTAAGTTTGAAATTTAAAACTAACACAAATTTTTTCCAAGTGCTTTTTAAAACAATTTTTTTACGATAAGTAAAAACAAAATCTACGTCTCGTCAATGTTTACCAGCAAGGAATACGAAAGTGTTGTTGTTTTACTCTTGCTTGTATACTGTTAAGAACAACAACAACGTATTGCTAGTGTTAAGCGCATATAAATGTATAGAAAACACACTGTCTATAGCTAAGCGCATTTAAAAAAACAAAAGAGTACCAAGCACATAGGGCTGTTGGCATCATTGCGTTGTTATTTTGGTTTTTGTTTTTCTGTGTTTTTCGTTATATATGTTTAGATGTCTGTTGGTTTATATGCCTTGTGTATTTTGTGTTTTATTTCGTTTAGCGTTGTTGTTGTTGTTCTTTTTGTTTAGATTTTGATACAATAACAATGTAGTCGGGAAAAAATTTAAAATTTATAAAAGATGTTTAAAATACACTATGGTGAAGGGTATATAAGATTCGGCACAGCCGAATATAGCACTCTTACTTGTTAAACATAGTTTTTAACATAGACAATTCTACAAATTGACCAGTTTTTAGACAAACACATTATACCACAAATGATATACCAAATTAAAGTGCAAACATAATGATTTAAAATGATGCATAAATGATGCATAAATGACTGTCATAGCATGAAAACTTTCAAAGTTATTCACAACCATATCGGAACCTCTAATTACCGCCCTTTTAAACCTGGGAAAATAATTCTACCGATCTATCAAATTGGCCATTTTTTAAAAATACATTATGCAATAAATTATATGCCAAAACAAACGACTGTCGAAGCACGAAAACTGCCAAAGTTAATTGCAGCCATATCGGGACCTCAGATTACAGCGTTTATTAAACATAGAACAATAATTCTACCGATCTATCAAATTGACCAATTTGTAAAAACACACATAATGCTACAAATGATATACCATATTAAAGTGCAATCATAATGCTTTAAAATGACGCCTAAATGACTGCCATAGCGTGAAAACTGTCAATGTTATTTGCAGCCATATCGGAACTTCAAATTACCGCGTTTTTAAAGCTGTAAAAATTAATTCTATCGATCTATCCAATTGGCCATTTTCTTAAAATATATTATGCAATAAATTATATACCAAAACAAATGGCATTTATAATACTTTAAAAAGATATATCAACGACTGCTATAACATGAAAACTATAAATGATATTTGCAACCATATCGGAGCCTTAAATTACCGCATTTCTAAACCTGTACCAATAAATATACCGATCTATCCAATTTTTGTAAAAATTCAATATGCCACAAATTATACACCAAAACAAAGTGCAACAGTAATGCTTTAAAATGGTGCATAAACGACTGTCGTAGCACGAAAGCTGCCAAAGTTAATTGCAGCCATATTGGAACCTCAGATTACTGCGTTTGATATATAAAACAATAATTCTACCGATCTATCAAATTGACCAATTTGTAAAAACACACATTATGCTACAAATGATATACCATATTAAAGTGCAATCCTAATGCTTTAAAATGATGGATAAATGACTGTCATAGCATGAAAACTGTCAATGTTATTTGCAACCATATCGAAACCTCAAATTACAGCGTTTTTAAAAATAGAACAATAATTCTACCGACCCATAAAATTGACCATTTTTTAAACGAAGAGATTATGTCACAAATGATATACCAAATTAAAGTGCAATCATAATGCTTAAAAATGATGCATAAATGACTGTCATAGCATGAAAACTTTCAAAGTTGTTCACAACCATATCGGAACCTTAAATTACCGCCTTTTTATACCCACCATCAAAAAAGATGGGGGGTATATTGTTTTTGTCATTCCGTTTGTAACACATTGAAATATTCGTCTACGACCCATTAAAGTATATATATTCTGGGTCCTTATTAGATTCTAAGACGATCTAGCCATGTCCGTCCGTCTGTCCGTCTGTCCGTCTGTCTGTATGTCTGTCTGTCTGTTTAAAACACGATAGAGTCCGAACGGAAGTAGCTAGCGAGCTGAAATTTTGCACAGATACTTATAGTTGATCCAGTTTGTTTGGTATTGAAAATGGGCAATATCGGTCCACGATTTCGCCTAGCCCCCATATAAGGCCTCCTTTAGAAAATTACATTATCGCCAATAACTGACTAACAAAAGCATCAATAGCACTGTAATTCTGCACAAACATGTTTTATGGGGACATAAATGTTTTCATAGAATTTCATAAGGATCGGTCCATAATTGAACCTACCCCCCATACAAAGTACCCTTCAGAAAATGACTTTATCGTTCACAACTGACTAACAGAAGCATCAATAGCGGTGTAATTCGGCACAAACATGTTTTATGGTGACATAAATCTCTTCGTAGAATTTTATAAGGATCGGTCCATAATTGACCCTACCCCCATATAAAGTCCCCTTCAGAAAATGACTTTATCGCCAATAACTGGCTAAGAGAAGCATCAATAGCAGTGAAATTCGACACAAACATGTTTTATAGGGACATAAATCTGTTCATAGAATTTCATGAGGATCGGTCCATAATTGACCCTACCCCCCATACAAAGTACCCTTCAGAAAATGACTTTATCGCTCACAACTGACTAACAGAAGCATCAATAGCGGTGTAATTCGGCACAAACATGTTTTATGGGGACATAAATCTTTTCGTAGAATTTTATAAGGATCGGTCCATAATTGACCCTACCCCCCATACAAAGTACCCTTCAGAAATTGACTTTGTCGCTCATAACTGGCTAAGAGAAGCATCAATAGCGGTGAAATTCGGCACAAACATGTTTTATGGTCTCATAAATCTCTTTGTAGAATTTCTACATACACAAGTTTCGTGCAAGCCAAAATCTCCCTATCAAATTTTATAAGGATCGATCCTTATTGAAAGTAAGAATATCGGTTCACGTTTTCTCCTATCCCTATTAAAATGCCCTCTTTAGAAAATAACTTTATCGCTAAGAGATATATGCTCATATCAGCTCATAACATATCTGCTCATAACATATATATAAAGCAATAAAATTCGACATAAAAAAGTTTTATAGGAAACAAAATCATTTTCATAAATTTAACGAAAATGGATTTATAATTGACCTTACCAAGGTCCCCTTCAGAAAATGACTTTAAGACATATTACTGACCCAAAAATGTAAGTACATCAGTAAAATTCTACATAAACATGAATGATTTGATGGTGGGTATATAAGATTCGGCATGGCCGAATATAACACTCTTACTTGTTACACCTGGGAAAATAATTCTACCGATCTATCCAATTGGCCATTTTCTAAAAATACATTATGCAATAAATTATATACCAAAACAAATGGCAATTTTAATGCTTGTGGTTCATAAACGACTGTCCTAGCACGAAAACTGCCAAAGTTAACAAATTATACACCAAAACAAAGTGCAACAGTAATGCTTTAAAATGGTGCATAAACGACTGTCCTAACACGCCAAGGTTAATTGCAACCAAATCTTAACCTCAGATTACAGCGTTTATTAAACATAGAACAATAATTCTACCGATCAACAACAACAAATGATATATCATATTAAAGTGCAATCATAATGCTTTTAAACGATGCATAAATGACTGTCATAGCATGCAAACTGTTAAAGTTATTCACAACGATATCGGAACCTCAAATTACCGACTTTTTAAACCTGGGAAAATAATTCTACAGATCTATCCAATTGCCCATTTTCTAAAAATACATTATGCAATAAATTATATACCAAAACAAATGGCAATTTTAATGCTTTAAAATGGTGAATAAACGACTGTCGTAGCACGAAAACTGCCAAAGTTAATTGCAGCCATATCGGAACCTCAGATTACAGCGTTTATTAAACATAGAACAATAATTCTACCGATCTATCAATTTGACCAATTTGTAAAAACACATATTATGCTACAAATTATATACCATATTAAAGTGCAATCATAATGCTTTAAAATGATGCCTAAATGACTGTCATAGCGTGAAAACTGCCAATGTTATTTGCAGCCATATCGGAATCTTAAAATACCGCGTTTTTAAAGCTGTGAAAATAATTCTACCGATCTATCCAATTGGCCATTTTCTAAAAATATATTATGCAATAAATTATATACCAAAACAAATGACAACTATAATGCAATTAAAAGATATATAAGCGACTGCAATAACAGGAAAACTATAAAAGATATTTGCAACCATATCGGAGCCTTAAATTACCGCATTTATAAACCTGCACCAATAAATATACCGATCTATCCTATTTTTGTAAAAACTCATTATGCCACAAATTATACACCAAAACAAAGTGCAACTGTAATGCTTTAAAATGATGCATAAACGATGTTATTTGCATTCATATGGGAACCACAAATCACAGCGTTTTTAAACATAGAACAACAATTCTACCGATCCTTCAAATTGACCATTTTTTAGACGAACACATTATGCCACAAATGATTTACCAAATCAAAGTGCAATCATAATGCTTTAAAATGATGCATAAATGACTGTCATAGCATGAAAACTGTCAAAGTTATTCACAGCCATATCGGAACCTCAAATTACCGCATTTTTAAACCTGAGAAAATAATTCTATCGATTTATCCAATTGGCCATTTTCTAAAACTACATTGTACAATAAATTATATACCAAATCAAATGGCAATTTTATTGCTTTAAATGGTGTATAAACGACTGTCCTAGCACGAAAACTGCCAAAGTTAATTGCAACCATATGGGAACCTCAGATTACTGCGTGTATTAAACATAGAACAATAATTCTACCGATCTATCAAATTGATCAATTTCTAAAAATACACATTATGCTACAAATGATATAACATATTAAAGTGCAATCATAATGCTTTAAAATGATGCCTAAATGACTGTCATAGCGTGAAAACTGTCAATGTTATTTGCAGTCCTATCGGAACCTCAAACTACCGCGTTTTGAAAGCTGTGAAAATAATTCTGCCGATCTATCCAATTGGCCATTTTCTAAAAATACATTATGCAGTAAATTATATACCAAAACAAATGGCAATTTTAATGTTTTAAAATGGTGCATAAACGACTGTCCTATTATTATTGTTATTTGCAACCATATCGGAACCTCAAACCATAGCGTTTTTAAACATAGAACAACAATTCTACCGATCCTTCAAATTGACCATTTTTTAGACAAGCACATTATGCCACAAATGATATACCAAATTAAAGTGCAATCATAATGCTTTAAAATGATGCATAAATGACTGTCATAGCATGAAAACTGTCAAAGTTATTCACAACCATATCGGAACCTCAAATTACCGCCTTTTTTAACCTGGGAAAAAAATTCTACCAATCTATCCAATTGGCCATTTTCTAAAAATATATTATGCAATAAATTATATACCAAAACAAATGGCAATTTTATTGCAACCATATGGGAACCTCAGATTACTGCGTGTATTAAACATAGAACAATAATTCTACCGATCTATCAACCAAAACAAAGTGCAACTGTAATGCTTTAAAATGATGCATAAACTATTGTCCTTGCATAAAAACTGTCAAAGTTATTTGCAATCATATCGGAACCTCAAATCACAGCGTTTTTAAACATAGAACAACAATTCTACTCAGATTACTGCGTTTATTAAACATAGAACAATAATTCTACTGATCTATCAAATTGACCAATTTCTAAAAATACACATTATGCTACAAATGATATACCATATTATAGTGCAATCATAGTGCTTTAAAATGATGTCTAAATGACTATCATAGCATGAAAACTGTCAATGTTATTTGCAGTCATATCGGAACCTCAAATTACCGCGTTTTTAAGGCTGTGAAAATAATTCTACCGATCTATCCAATTGGCCATTTTCTAAAAATACATTATGCAATAAATTATATACCAAACCAAATGGCAATTTTAATGCTTTAAAATGGTGCATAAACGACTGTCCTAGCACGAAAACTGCCAAAGTTAATTGCAACCATAGCGGAACCTCAGATTACTGCGTTTATTATACATAGAACAATAATTATACCGATCTATCAAATTGAAAAGTTTCTAAAAATACACATTATGCTACAAATGATATACCATATTGAAGTGCAATCATAATGCTTTAAAATGATTCATAAATGACTGTCATAGCGTGAAAACTGTCAATGTTATTTGCAGCCATATTGGAACCTCAAACTACCGCGTTTAGAAAGCTGTGAAAATAATTCTACCGATCTATCCAATTGGCCATTTTCTAAAAATATATAAACGACTGCAATAACATGAAAACTATAAATGATATTTGCAACCATATCGGAGCCTTAAATTACCGCATTTCTAAACCTGTACCAATAAATATTACGATCTATCCTATTTTTGTAAAAACTCATTACGCCACAAATCATACACCAAAACAAAGTTCAACTGTAATGCTTTAAAATGATGCATAAACGATTGTCCTGGCATGAAAACTATCAATGTTATTTGCAACCACATGGGAACCTAAAATCACAGCGTTTCTAAACATAGAACAACAATTCTACCGATCCATCAAATTGACCATTTTTTAGACGAACACATTATGCCACAAATGATATACCAAATTAAAGTGCATAATGTGTTCGTTTAAAAAATGGTCAATTTGAAGGATCGGTAGAATTGTTGTTCTATGTTTAAAAACGCTGTGATTTGAGGTTCCCATATGGTTGCAAATAACATTTACAGTTTTTATGCATCATTTTAAAGTATTACAGTTGCACTTTGTTTTGGTGTATAATTTGTGGCATAATGACTTTTTCAAAAATAGGATAGATCGGTATATTTATTGGTACAGGTTTATAAATGCGGTATTTTAAGGCTCCGATATGGTTGCTAATATCTTTTATAGTTTTCATGTTATAGCAGTCGTTTATATATCTTTTTATTGCATTATAGTTGCCATTTGTTTTGGTATATAATTTATTGCATAATATATTTTTAGAAAATGGCCAATTGGATACATCGGTAGAATTATTTTCACAGCTTTCTAAACGCGGTAGTTTGAGGTTCCAATATGGCTGCAAATAACATTGACAGTTTTCACGATATAACAGTCATTTAGGCATCATTTTCAAGCATTATGATTGCACTTTAATATGGTATATCATTTGTAGCATAATGTGTGTTTTTACAAATTTGTCAATTTGATAGATCGGTAGAATTATTGTTCGATGTTTAATAAACGCTGTAAGCTGAGGTTAAGATATGGTTGCAATTAACTTTGGCAGTTTTCGTACTAGGACAGTCGTTTATGCATCATTTTAAAGCATTAAAATTGCCATTTGTTTTGGTATATAATTTGTTGCATTATATATTTTAAGAAAATGGCCAATTGGATAGATAGGCCAATTTGTAGCATAATGTGTGTTTTTACAAATTTGTCAATTTGATAGATCGGTAGAATTATTGTTCTATGTTTAATAAACGCTGTAATCTGAGGTTAAGATATGGTTGCAATTAACTTTGGCAGTTTTCGTACTAGGACAGTCGTTTATGCATCATTTTAAAGCATTAAAATTGCCATTTGTTTGGTATATAATTTATTGCATAATATATTTTAAGAAAATGGCCAATTGGATAGATTGGTAGAATTATTTTTCACAGCTTTAAAAACGCGGTAATTTAAGGTTCCGATATGGCTGCAAATAACATTGACAGTTTTCACGCTATAACAGTCATTTATGCATCATTTTAAAGCATAATGATTGCACTTTAATATGGTATATCATTTGTAGCATAATGTGTATTTTTAGAAATTGGTCAATTTGATAGATCGGTAGAATTATTGTTCTATGTTTAATGAACGCAGTAACCTGAGGTTCCGATATGGCTGCAATTGACTTTGGCAGTTTTCGTGCAAAGACAATCGTTTATGCACCATTTTAAAGCATTAAAATTGCCATTTGTCTTGGAATATAATTTATAATAATGTATTTTTAGAAAAAGGCCAATTGGATAGATCGGTAGAATTATTTTCCCAGGTTTAAAAAGGCGGTAATTTGAGGTTCCAATATGGTTGTGAATAACTTTGACAGTTTTCATGCTATGACAGTCATTTATGCATCATTTTAGAGCATTATGATTGCACTTTATATTGGTATATCATTTGTGGCATAATGTGTTCGTCTACAAAATGGTCAATTTGAAGGATCGGTAGAATTGTTGTTCTATGTTTAAAAACGCTTTGATTTGAGGTTCCGATATGGCTACTAATAACTTTGACAACTTTATCGTTTATGCATCATTTTAAAGCATTGCAGTTGCACTTTGTTGGTGTACAATTTGTGGCATAATGAATTTTTACAAAAATTGGATGGATCGGTATATTTATTGGTACAGGTTTGGAAATGCGGTAATTTAAGGCTCCCTACAAATGATATACCATATTAAATTACAATCATAATGCTTTAAAATAATTGATAAATGACTTTCATAGCGTGAAAACTGTCAATATTATTTGCAGTCATATCGGAACCTCAAACTACCGCGTTTTTAAAGCTGTGAAAATAATTCTACCGATCTATCCAATTGGCCATTTTCTAAAAATATATTATGCAATAAATTATATACCAAAACAAAAGGCAACTATAATGTAATAAAAAGATATATAAACGACTGCTATAACATGAAAACTATAAATGATATTTTCAACCATATCGGAGTCTTAAATTACCACATTTCTAAACCTGTACCAATAAATATACCGATCTATCCAATTTTTGTAAAAATTCATTATGCCACAAATTATACACCAAAACAAAGTGCAACTGTAATGCTTTAAAATGATGCATAAACGATTGTCCTGGCATTAAAACTGTCAAAGTAATTTGCAACCATATCGGAACCTCAAATCACAGCGTTTTTAAACATAGTTTTTAACATAGACAATTCTACCGATCCTTCAAATTGACCATTTTTTAGACAAACACATTATGCCACAAATGATATACCAAATTAAAGTGCAATCATAATGCTTTAAAATGATGCATAAATTCAAAGCTATTCACAACCATATCGGAACCTCAAATTACCGCCTTTTTAAACCTGGGAAAATAATTCTATCGATTTATCCAATTGGCCATTTTCTAAAAATACATTATGCAATAAATTATATACCAAAACAAATGGCAATTTTAATGCTTTAAAATGGTGCATAAACGACTGTCGTAGCACGAAAGCCTTAAATTACCGCATTTCCAAACCTGTACCAATAAATATACCGATCTATCCAATTTTTGTAAAAATTGATTATGCCACAAATTGTACACCAAAACAAAGTGCAACTATAATGCTTTAAAATGATGCATAAACGATTGTCCTAGCATTAAAACTGTCAATGTTATTTGCAACCATATAGGAACCTCAATCACAGCGTTTTTAAACATATAACAACAATTCTACCGATCCATTAAATTGACCGTCTTTTTAGACGAACACATTATGCCACAAATGATATACCAAATTAAAGTGCAATCATAATGCTTTAATGACTGTCATAGCATGAATACTGTCAAAGTTATTCACAAACATACCGGAACCTCAAATTTCCGCTTTTTTATACCTGGGAAAATAATTCTATCGATTTATCCAATTGGCTATTTTCTTAAAACACATTATGCAATAAATTATATACCAAAACAAATGGCAATTTTAATGCTTTAAAATGGTGCAAAAACGACTGTCCTAGCACACAAACTGTCAAAGTTAATTGCAACCATATCTTAACCTCAGATAACAGAGTTTATTAAACATTAAACAATAATTCTACCGATCCATCAAATTGACCAATTTGTAAAAACACACATTATGCTACAAATGATATACCATATTAAAGTGCAATCATAATGCTTTAAAATGATTCCTAAATGACTGTTATAGCGTGAAAACTGTCAATATTATTTGCAGCCATATCGGAACCTTAAATTACCGCGTTTTTAAAGCTGTGAAAATAATTCTACCGATCTATCCAATTAGCCATTTTCTAAAAATATATTATGCAACAAATTATATACCAAAACAAATGGCAACTATAATGCAATGAAAAGATATATAAACAACTGCTATAACATGAAAACTATAAAAGATATTTGCAACCATATCGGAGCCTTAAATTACAACATTTTCAAACCTGTACCAATAAATATACCGACCTATCCAAAAAACTCATTATGCCACAAATTGTACACCAAAACAAAGTTCAACAGTAATGCTTTAAAATTATGCATAAACTATTGTCCTGCTATGAAAACTGTCAAAGTTATTTGCAGCCATATCGGAACCTCAAATCACATCGTTTTTAAACATAGAAGAACAATTCTACCGATCCATCAAATTGACCATTTTTTAGACGAACACATTATGCCAAAAATGATATACCAAATTAAAGTGCAATCATAATGCTTTAATGACTGTCATAGCATGAAAACTGTCAAAGTTATTCACAACCATACCGGAACCCCAAATTACCGCTTTATTAAACCTGGGAAAATAATTCTATCGATTTATCCAATTAGCCATTTTCTTAAAATACATTATGCAATAAATTATATACCAAAACAAATGGCAATTTTAATGCTTTAAAATGGTGCATAAACGACTGTCCTAGTACGAAAACTTCCAAAATTAATTGCAACCATATCTTAACCTCAGATTACAGCGTTTATTAAACATAGAACAGTAATTCTACCGATCTATCAAATTGACCAATTTGTAAAAACACACATTATGCTACAAATGATATACCATATTAAAGTGCAATCATAATGCTTTAAAATGTTGCATAAATGACTGTTATAGCGTGAAAACTGTCAATGTTATTTGCAGCCATATCGGAACCTTAAATTACCGCGTTTTTAAAGCTGTGAAAATAATTCTACCGATCTATCCAATTGGCCATTTTCTAAAAATATATTATGCAATAAATTATATACCAAAACAAATGGCAATTTTAATGCTTTAAAATGGTGCATAAACGACTGTCGTAGTACGAAAACTGCCAAAGTTAATTGCAGCCATATCAGAACCTCAGATTAGTGCGTTTATTAAACATAGAACAATAATTCTACCGATCTATCAAATTGACCAATTTTTAAAAATACACATTATGCTACAAATGAAATACAATATTAAAGTGTAATCATTTTGCTTTAAAATGATGCATAAATGACTGTTAGAGCATGAAAACTGTCAATGTTCGGAATATCGGAACCTTAAATTACCGCGTTTTTAAAGCTGTAAAAATAATTCTACCGATCTATCAATTGGCCATTTTCTAAAAACATTTTATGCAATAAACTATATACCAAAACAAATGGCAATTTTAATGCTTTAAAATGGTGCATAAACGTCTGTCCTAGTACGAAAACTGCCAAAGTTAATTGCAACCATATCTTAACCTCAGATTACAGCGTTTATTAAACATAGAACAATAATTCTACCAATCTATCAAATTGACAAATTTGTAAAAACACACATTATGCTACAAATGATATACCATATTAAAGCACAATCATAATGCTTTAAAATGATGCCCAAATGACTGTTATAGCGTGAAAACTGTCAATGTTATTTGCAGCCATATCGGAACCTTAAATTATCGCGTTTTTAAAGCTGTGAAAATAATTCTACCGATCTATCCAATTGGCCATTTTCTAAAAATATATTATGCAGCAAATTATATTCCAACACAAATGGCAACTATAATGCAATAAAAAGATATATAAACGATTGCTATAACATGAAAACTATAAATGATATTTTCAACCATATCGGAGCCTTAAAATACCGCATTTCTAAACCAGTACCAATAAATATACCGATCTATCATATTTTTGTAAAAACTCATTATGCCACAAATTATACACCAAAACAAAGTGCAACTGTAATACTTTAAAATGATGCATAAAAACTGTAAATGTTATTTGCAGCCATATCGGAACCTCAAATCACAGCGTTTTTAAACATAGAAGAACAATTCTACCGATCCATCAAATTGACTATTTTTTAGACGAACACATTATGCCACTAATGATATACCAATATAAAGTGCAATCACAATGCTCTCAAATAATGCATAAATGACGCCATAGCATGAAAACTGTTAAAGTTATTCACAACCAAATCGGAACCTCAAATTACTGCCTTTTGAAACCTGGGAAAATAATACTACAGATCTGTCCAATTGGCCATTTTCTAAAAATACATTATGCAATAAATTATATGCCAAAACAAATGGCAACTATAATACAATAAAAAGATATATAAACGACTGCAATAACATGAAAACTATAAAAGATATTTGCAACCATATCGGAGCCTTAAATTATCGCATTTCTAAACCTGTACCAATAAATATTCCTATCTATCCAATTTTTGTAAAAACTCATTATGCCACAAATTATACACCAAAACAAAGTGCAACTGTAATGCTTTAAAATGATGCATGATGATAATGTCCTGGCATTAAAACTGTCAATGTTATTTGCAACCATATGGGAACCTCAAATGACAGCGTTTTTAAACATAGAACAACAATTCTTTAAATTGACCATTTTTTAGACGAACACATTATGCCATGAAAACTGTCAAAGTTATTCACAACCATACCGGAACCCCAAATTACCGCTTTATTAAACCTGGGAAAATAATTCTATCGATTTATGCAATTGGCCATTTTCTTAAAATACATTATGCAATAAATTATAAACCAAAACAAATGGCAATTTTAATGCTTTAAAATGGAGCATAAACGACTGTCGTAGTACGAAAACTGCCAAAGTTAATTGCAGCCATATCAGAGCCTCAGATTACAGCGTTTATTAAACATAGAACAATAATTCTACCGATCTATCAAATTGACAAATTTGTAAAAACACACATTATGCTACAAATGATATACCATATTAAAGTGCAATCATAATGATTTAAAATGATGCCTAAATGACTGTTATAGCGTGAAAACTGTCAATGTTATTTGCAGCCATATCGGAACCTTAAATTATCGCGTTTTTTAAAGCTGTGAAAATAATTCTACCGATCTATCCAATTGGCCATTTTCTAAAAATATATTATGCAGCAAATTATATTTCAACACAAATGGCAACTATAATGCAATAAAAGGGTATATAAACGACTGCTATAACATAAAAACTATAAAAGATATTAGCAAACATATCGGAGCCTTAAATTACCGCATTTCCAAACCTGTACCAATAAATATACCGATCCATCCAATTTTTGTAAAAATTCATTATGCCACAAATTGTACACCAACAAAGTGCAACAGCAATGCTTTAAAATGATGCATAGACGATAAAGTTGTCAAAGTTATTTGTAGCCATATCGGAACCTCAAATCAAAGCGTTTTTAAACATAGAACAACAATTCTACCGATCCTTCAAATTGACCATTTTGTAGACGAACACATTATGCCACAAATGATATACCAAATTAAAGTGCAATCATAATGCTTTAAAGTGATGCATAAATGACTGTCATAGCATGAAAACTGTCAAAGTTATTCACAACCATATTGGAACCTCAAATTACCGCCTTTTTAAACCTGGGAAAATAATTCTACCGATCTATCCAATTGGCCTTTTTCTAAAAATACATTATTATAAATTATATTCCAAGACAAATGGCAATTTTAATGCTTTAAAATGGTGCATAAACGACTGTCTTAGCACGAAAACTGCCAAAGTTAATTGCAGCCATATGGGAACCTCAGGTTACTGCGTTTATTAAACATAGAACAATAATTCTACTGATCTATCAAATTGACCAATTTCTAAAAATACACATTATGCTACAAATGATATACCATATTAAAGTGCAATCATTATGCTTTAAAATGATGCAAAAATGACTGTTATAGCGTGAAAACTGTCAATGTTATTTGCAGCCATATCGGAACCTTAAATTACCGCGTTTTTAAAGCTGTGAAAATAATTCTACCGATCTATCCAATTAGCCATTTTCTAAGAATATATTATGCAATAAATTATATACCAAAACAAATGGCAACTATAATGCAATTAAAATATATATAAACGACTGCAATAACATGAAAACTATAAATGATATTTTCAACCATATCGGAGCCTTAAAATACCGCATTTCTAAACCTGTACCAATAAATATACCGATCTATCCATTTTTTGTAAAAACTCATTATGCCACAAATTATACACCAAAACAAAGTGCAACTGTAATACTTTAAAATGATGCATAAAAACTGTAAATGATATTTGCAACCATATGGGAACCTCAAATCACAGCGTTTTTAAACATAGAACAACAATTCTACCGATCCTTTAAATTGACCATTTTTTAGATGAACACATTATGCCACAAATGATATACCAATTTAACGTGCAATCATAATGCTTTAAAATGATGCATAAATGACTGTCATAGCATGAAAACTGTCAAAGTTATTCACAACCACATCGGAACCTCAAATTACCGCCTTTTTAAACCTGGGAAAATAATTCTACCGATCTATCTTATTGGCCATTTTCTAAAACTACATTGTGCAATAAATTATATACCAAAACAAATGACAATTTTAATGCTTTAAAATGGTGCATAAACGACTGTCCTAGCACGAAAACTGCCAAAGTTAATTGCAGCCATATCTTAATCTCAGATTACTGCGTTTATTAAACATAGAACAATAATTCTACCGATCTATAAAATTGACCAATTTGTAAAAACACACATTATGCTACAAATGATATACCATATTAAAGTGAAATCATAATGCTTTAAAATAATGCCTAAATGATTGTCATAGCGTGAAAACTGTCAATATTATTTGCAGCCATATCGGAACCTTAAATTACCGTGTTTTTAAAGCTGTGAAAATAATTCTACCGATCTATCCAAATAGCCATTTTCTAAAAATATATTATGCAACAAATTATAAACCAAAACAAATGGCAACTATAATGCAATAAAAAGATATATAAACGACTGCTATAACATGAAAACTATAAAAGATATTTGCACCCATATCGGAGCCTTAAATTACCGCATTTCCAAACCTGTACCAATAAATATACCAATCTATCCAATTTTTGTAAAAATTCATTATGCCACAAATTGTACACCAAAACAAAGTGCAACAGTAATGCTTTAAAATTATGCATAAACTATTGTCCTGCCATGAAAACTGTCAAAGTTATTTGCGGCCATATCGGAACCTCAAATCACAGCGTTTTTAAACATAGAAGAACAATTCTACCGATCCATCAAATTGACCATTTTTTAGACGAACACATTATGCCACAAATGATATACCAACATAAAGTGCAATCACAATGCTCTAAAATGATGCATAAATGACTGTCATAGCATGAAAACTGTCAAAGTTATTCACAACCAAATCGGAACCTCAAATTACCGCCTTTGGAAACCTGGGAAAATAATACTACAGATCTCTCCAATTGGCCATTTTCTAAAAATTTATTATGCAATAAATTATATGCCAAAACAAATGGCAACTATAATACAATAAAAAGATATATAAACGACTGCAATAACATGAAAACTATAAAAGATATTTGCAACCATATCGGAGCCATAAATTACCGCATTTCTAAACCTGTACCAATAAATATTACGATCTATCCTATTTTTGTAAAAACTCATTATGCCATTATCGGAGCCTGCCATGAACACTGTCAAAGTTATTTGCAGCCATATCGGAACCTCAAATCACAGCGATTTTAAACATAGAAGAACAATTCTACCGATCCATCAAACCATATCGGAGCCTTAAATTACCGCATTTCCAAACCTGTACCAATATATATACCGATCCATCCAATTTTTGTAAAAAGTCATTATGCCACAAATTGTACACCAACAAAGTGCAACTGTAATGCTTTAAAATGATGCATAAACGATAAAATTGTCAAAGTTATTTGTAGCCATATCGGAACCTCAAATCAAAGCGTTTTTAAACGTAGAACAACAATTCTACCGATCCTTCAAATTGACCATTTTGTAGACGAACACATTATGTCACAAATGATATACCAAATTAAAGTGCAATCATTATGCTTTAAAATGATGACTGTCATAGCATGAAAACTGTCAAAGTTATTCACAACCATATTGGAACCTCAAATTACCGCCTTTTTAAACCTGGAAAAATAATTCTACCGATCTATCCAATTGGCCTTTTTCTAAAAATACATTATAAATTATATTCCAAAACAAATGGCAATTTTAATGCTTTAAAATGGTGCATAAACGACTGTCTTAGCACGAAAACTGCCAAAGTTAATTGCAGCCATATCGGAACCTTAGGTTACTGCGTTTATTAAACATAGAACAATAATTCTACCGATCTATCAAATTGACCTATTTCTAAAAATACACATTATGCTACAAATGATATACCATATTAAAGTGCAATCATTATGCTTTAAAATGATGCATAAATGACTGTTATAGCGTGAAAACTGTCAATGTTATTTGCAGCCATATCGGAACCTTAAATTACCACGTTTTTAAAGCTTTGAAAATAATTCTACCGATCTATCCAATTGGCCATTTTCTAAAAATATATTTTGCAATAAATTATATACCAAAACAAATGGCAACTGTAATGCAATTAAAATATATATAAACGACTGCAATAACATGAAAACTATAAATGATATTTTAAACCATATCGGAGCCTTAAAATACCGCATTTCGAAACCTGTACCAATAAATATACCGATCTATCCTATTTTTGTAAAAACTCATTATGCCACAAATTATACACCAAAACAAAGTGCAACTGTAATACTTTAAAATGATGCATTAAAACTGTAAATGTTATTTGCAACCATATGGGAACCTCAAATCACAGCGTTTTTAAACATAGAACAACAATTCTACCGATCCTTCAAATTGACCACTTTTTAAACGAAAACATTATGCCACAAATGATATACAAATATAATGCTCTAAAATGATGCATAAATGACTGCAATAGCATGAAAACTGTCAAAGTTATTCACAACTATATCGAACCTCAAATTACCGCCTTTTTAAACCTGGGAAAATAATACTACCGATCTATCCAATTGGCCATTTTCTAAAAATACGTAAAGCAATAAATGCTTTAAAATGGTGCACAAAAGACTGTCCTAGCACGAAAACTGCCAAAGTTAATTGCAGCCATATCGGAACCTCAGATTACTGCATTTGATACATAGAACAATAATTCTACCGATCCATAAAATTGACCTATTTGTAAAAACACACATTATGCTACAAATGATATACCATATTAAAGTGCAATCATAATGCTTAAAAATGATGGCTAAATGACTATCATAGCGTGAAAACTGTCAGTGTTATTTGCAGCCATATCGGAACATTAAATTACAGTGTTTTTAAAACTGTGAAAATAATTCTACCGATCTATCCAATTGGCCATTTTCTAAAAATACACATTATGCAATAAATTATATACCAAAACAAATGGCAAATATAATGCAATAATAAGATATATCAACGACTGCTATAACATGAAAACTATAAATGATATTTGCAACCATATCGGAGCCTTAAATTACGGCATTTCTAAACCTGTACCAATAAATATACCGATCTATCCATTTTTTTTTTAAATTCATTATGCCATAAGTTATACACCAAAACAAAGTGCAATTGTAATGCTTTAAAATGATGCATAAACGATTGTCCTGGCATGAAAACTGTCAAAGTTATTTGCAACCATAGCGGAACCTCAAATCACAGCGTTTTTAAACATAGAACAACAATTTTACCGATCCTAAAATTGACAATTTTTTAGACGAACACCTTATGCCACAAATGATAAACTAAATTAAAGTGCAATCATAATGCTTTAAAATGATGCATAAATGACTGTCATATCATGAAAACTGTCAAAGTTATTCACAACCATATCGGAACCTCAAATTACCGCCTTTTTAAACCTGGGAAAATAATTCTACCGATCTATCCAATTGGCCATTTTCTAAAAATACATTATGCAATAAATTATATACCAAAACAAATGACAATTTTAATGCTTTAAAATGGTGCATAAACGACTGTCCTAGCACGAAAATTGCCAAAGTTAATTGCAACCATATGGGAAACTCAAATCACAGCGTTTTAAAACATAGAACAACAATTTTACCGATCTATCAAATTGACCATTTTTTAGACGAATACATTATGCCACAAATGATATACTAATATAAAGTGCAATCATAATGCTCTAAAATGATTCATAAATCACTGTCATAGCATGAAAACTGTCAAAGTTATTCACAACCATATCGACACCTCAAATTACCGCCTTTTTAAACCTGGGAAAATAATACTACCGATCTATCCAATTGGCCATTTTCTAAAAGTATATTATGCAATAAATTATATACCAAAACAAATGGCAATTTTAATGCTTTAAAATGGCGCATAAACGACTGTTTTAGTACGAAAACTGCCAAAGTTAATTGCAACCATATCGGAACCTCAGATTACTGCGTTTAAAACATAGGACAATAATTCTATCGATCTATCAAACTGACCAATTTCAAAAAATGCTACAAATGATATACCATATTAAAGTGCAATCATTATGCTTTAAAATGATTCATATTTCATCAATGTTATTTGCAGCCATATCGGAATCTCAAACTACCGCGTTTTTTAAAGCTGTGAAAATAATTCTACCGATCTATCCAATTGGCCATTTTCTAAAAATATATTATGCAATAAATTATATACCAACACAAATGGCAATTGTTATGCAATAAAAAGATATATAAACGACTGCAATAACATGAAAACTGTAAAAGATATTTGCAACCATATGGGAGCCTTAAATTACCGCATTTCTAAACCTGTACCAATAAATATACCGATCTATCCTATTTTTGTAAAAACTGATTATGCCACAAATTATACACCAAAACAAAGTGCAACTGTAATGCTTTAAAATGATGCATTAACGATTGTCCTGGCATAAAAACTATAAATGTTATTTGCAACCATATGGGAACCTCAAATCACAACGTTTTTAAACATAGAACAACAATTCTACCGATCCTTCAAATTGACCATTTTTTAGACGAACACATTATGCTACAAATGATATACCAAATTAAAGTGCAATCATAATGCTTTAAAATGATGCATAAATGACTGTCATATCATGAAAACTGTCAAAGTTATTCACAACCAAATCGGAACCTCAAATTACCGTCTTTGGAAACCTGGGAAAATAATTCTACCGATCTATCCCATTGACCATTTTCTAAAAAAAAATTATGCAATATATTATATACCAAAACAAATGGCAATTTTAATGCTTTAAAATGGTACATAAACGACTGTCGTAACACGTAAACTGCCAAAGTTAATTGCAGCCATATCAGAGCCTCAGATTACTGCGTTTATTAAACATAGAACAATAATTCTACCGATCTATCAAATTGACCAATTTCTAAAAATACACATTATGCTACAAATGATATACCATATTACAATTTAGTTGAATCCAGTGAGATGTCAGAAGTATCCATTGATTTGAATCAAAGGACAATAAATAAAGGCAAAAGTTTAGAAGAAGGTCATGATCAAAACGTGTTATCCGATGAAGATATATCATTTCAAAGTCTGGAAGGAATTAGTATTGAAGATGAAGATTCAAGTAGCCAAGTTGATGAAAACATTTCGATGGAAATTAATCAAAAAGATTCAAGTCGCCTAGTTGATGAAAATAATGGATCGTTGGAGATAAATCAACACGAAAGCCTAGTTGAACAAAAACAACAAGAGATTCGTAGATCAACACGAAGTAATAAAGGTAAACAACCAGCTCGTTTTGGCTATAATGCAGTTTCTATATATAGTGATGTAGTAGAACCCAAATCATATAAAGAAGCTCTGAAATCGAAAGAAAGAGACAAATGGGTTGAGGCAATGAAGGAAGAATATGATTCATTGATTCATTCAGGTACATGGGAGTTGGTTGCTGCTCCGGTCAATGCCAATATCGTAAGCTGTAAATGGACATTTAAGGTTAAACGTGATGTAGAAGGCAAACCACAAAGATTTAAGGCACGTTTAGTAGCTCGAGGTTTTACCCAAAAATACGGCGATGACTACGATGAAGTTTATGCACCTGTTGTTAGACAAACAACATTCAGAGCGTTATTATCAATTGCTGGTGTTAAGAAAATGTCGATATTTCATTTTGATGTGAAGTCCGCATTCCTCAATGGATATCTCAAAGAAGTTATTTTTATGAAACAACCGCCGGGATTTGAGGAAGGGGATAAACTTGTATGTAAGCTCAAAAAGAGTATTTATGGACCAATAAATTACATGAAGTAATATATTCAGGTGAATATAAACAATCTGATGCTGATCCATGTTTATACACAAAATACACCAACGAGAAAGGGCTAGTTTATATTTTGGTTTACGTTAATGATATTTTGGTTGCTAGCCAAAAGGAAAAACCTATTCGAGACGTTGAAAAATTATTATCCCAAAAATTTGAAATAAATTGTCTCGGAAAAGCAGGTCATTATTTGGAAATCGAAATATTTCAAGATAAGAACTTAAATTACTGTATTCGTCAATCAAGTTATATCAAAAATCTGGTGAAAGAATTTGGTTTGGAAGATTCTAAAATTTCTCAATAACCTCTGAACCCCGGATATGGTAAAGCTGAATCTGAAAATTTGCTAAATAACGATCAGTATCAAAAGCTGACTGGTTCGCTATTATACCTAAGCGTATATCAAGACCTGACATTGCTGCAAGCCTGTCAATACTTGCTCGTAAAGTTAGTTGTCCTACTCTGGAAGATTGGACAGAATTGAAAAGAGTTCTTAAGTATTTAAAGGGCACTCAAGAGTATTTTTTGCGAATGAGTTGTCAACATTTTAACCCAGACATATTAACAGGATATGCAGACGCAAATTGGGCTGAAGATAGGCTAGATAGAAAATCTAACTCTGGTTATATTTTTCAGATAAATGGCGGTACAATAAGTTGGTCGTGCCGAAAGCAAACACTTGTCGCCCTGTCATCAACAGAAGCCGAATTTATTTCGCTGTCTGAAACCTGCAAAGAGGCCATTTGGATAAAACAGCTGTTAGATGACATGCATATATCACAAAATTTTCCTATCGTAATATACGAAGACAACCAAAGCTGCCTACACATGATAAAGGATCAAAAGCTAAGTGGTAGAACTAAACACATCGATACTAAGATCCATTTTGTAAAAGATCACATTGATAAAGGAGATGTCAAATGTCTTTACTGTCCATCAAATGAGATGTTAGCTGATGTTATGACAAAGCCGCTGTCAAAACCCCAATTTACTAAGTTACGATCTTTACTGGGAGTGGAATCCAATTGAGGAAGGGTGTGGGAGAACAATTATTTTCCACTTCACAAAACATTATTATTTATACTTTGTTGTTTAAATTGTATTTTTAATCGTATTGTCTTCGAATTTTAAATTGTAAAATATTTTGTATGAAAAATATTTTATTCATTCTCTATCAAACTTTCGTTTAATAAATATACATTTTGTACATTTGTTTTATAAATCACATCGTTAAATTATTGCGGGCCTCTAATAATTATAGAACACATACATAGAACAATAATTCTACCGATCTATCAAATTGACCAATTTGTAAAAACACACATTATGCCACAAATGATATACCATATTAAAGTGCAATCATAATGCTTTAAAATGATGTCTAAATTATTATCATAGCGTGAAAACTGTCAATGTTATTTGCAGCCATATCGGAACCTCAAATTACCGCGTTTTTAAAGCTGTGAAAATAATTCTACCGATCTATCCAATTGGCCATTTTCTAAAAATACACATTATGCACTAAATTATATACCAAAACAAATGGCAACTATAATGCAATAAAAAGATATATAAACGACTGCAATAACATGAAAACTATAAATGATATTTGCAAGTATATCGGAGCCTTAAATTACCGCATTTCTAAATCTGTACCAATAAATATACCGATCTATCCAATTTTTGTAAAAATTCATTATGCCACAAATTATACACCAAAACAAAGTGCAACTGTAATGCTTTAAAATGATGCATAAACGATTGTCATGGCATGAAAACTGTCAAAGTTATTTGCAACCATATCGAAACCTCAAATCACAGCGTTTTTAAACATAGAACAACAATTTTACCGATCTATCAAATTTACTATTTTTTAGACGAATACATTATGCCACAAATGATATGCTAATATAAAGTGCAATCATAATGCTCTAAAATGATGCATAAATGACTGTCATAGCATGAAAACAGTCAAAGTTATTCACAACCATATCGACACCTCAAATTACCGCCTTTTTAGACCTGGGAAAATAATACTACAGATCTATCCAATTTGCCATTTTCTAAAACTACATTATGCAATAAATTATATACCAACACAAATGGCAATTTTAATGCTTTAAAATGGTGCATGAACAGTATTTATGCACAAAAACTGCCAAAGTTAATTGCAACCATATCGAAACCTCAGATTACAGCGTTTATTAAATTATATACCAAAACAAATGGCAATTTTAATGCTTTAAAATGGTGCATAAACGACTGTCCTAGCACGAAAACTGCCAAAGTTAATTGCAACCATATCTTAACCTCATATTACAGCGTTTATAAAACATAGAACAATAATTCTACCGATCTATCAAATTGACCAATTTGTAAAAACACAAATTATGCTACAAATGATATACCATATTAAAGTTCAATCATTATGCTTTAAAATGATGCCTAAATGAATGTCGTAGCATGAAAACTGTCAATGTTATTTGCAGCCATATCGGAACCTTAAATTACCGCGTTTTTAAAGCTGTGAAAATAATTCTACCGATCTATCCAATTAGCCATTTTCTAAAAATATATTACGCAACAAATTATATACCAAAACAAATGGCAACTATAATGCAATAAAAAGATATATAAACGAATGCTACAACATGAAAACTACAAAAGATATTTGCAACCATATCGGAGCCTTAAATTACCGCATTTCCAAACCTGTACCAATAAAAATACTGATCTATCCAATTTTTGTAAAAATTCATTATGCCACAAATTGTACACCAAAGCAAAGTACAACAGTAATGCTTTAAAATGATCGGAACCTCAGATTACGGCGTTTATTAAACATAGAACAATAACTCTACCGATCTATCAAATTGACCAATTTCTAAAAACACATTATGTTACAAATGATATACCATATTAAACAGCAATCATAATGCTTTAAAATGATACCCAAATGACTGTTATAGCGTGAAAACTGTCAATGTTATTTGCAGCCATATCGGAACCTTAAATTACTGCGTTTCTAAAGCTGTGAAAATAATTCTACCGATCTATCCAATTAGCCATTTTCTAAAAATGTATTATGCAACAAATTATATTCCAACACAAATGGCAACTATAATGCATAGCGTGAAAACTGTCAATGTTATTTGCAGCCATAACGGAACCTCAAACTACCGCGTTTTTAAAGCTGTGAAAATAATTCTACCGATCTATCCAATTGGCCATTTTCAAAAATATATTATGCAATAAATTATATACCAAAACAAATGGCAACTACTTATAATGCAATAAAAATATATATAAACGACTGCAATAACATGAAAATTATAAAAGATATTTTCAACCATATCGGAGCCTTAAATTATCACATTTCTAAACCTGTACCAATAAATATACCGATCTATCCTATTTTTGTAAAAACTCATTATGCCACAAATTATACACCAAAACAAAGTGCAACTGTAATACTTTAAAATGATGCATAAACGATTGTCCTGGCATAAAAACTGTCAATGTTATTTGCAACCATATGGGAACCTCAAATCACAGCGTTTTTAACCATAGAACAACAACGCTACCGATCCTTCAAATTGACCATTTTTTAGACGAACACATTACGCCACAAATGATATACCAATATAATGCTCTAAAATGATGCATAAATGACTGCCATAGCAAGAAAACTGTCAAAGTTATTCACAAACATATCGGAACCTCAAATTACCGCATTTTTTAACCTGGGAAAATAATAATACCGTTCCATCCAATTGGCCATTTTCTAAAAATACATTATGCAATAAATCATATACCAAAACAAATGGCAATTTTAATGCTTTAAAATTGTGCATAAAAGACTGTCCTAGCACGAAAACTGCCAAAGTTAATTGCAGCGATATCGGAACCTCAGATTACTGCATTTGATACATAGAACTATAATGCTACCGATCTATCAAATTGACCAATTTGTAAAAACACACATTATGCCAAAAATGATATTCCATATTAAAGTGCAATCATAATGCTTTAAAATGATGGCTAAATTATTATCATAGCGTGAAAACTGTCAATGTTATTTGCAGCCATATCGGAACCTCAAATTACCGCGTTTTTAAAGCTGTGAAAATAATTCTACCGATCTATCCAATTGGCCATTTTCTAAAAATACACACTATGCACTAAATTATATACCAAAACAAATGGCAACTATAATGCAATAAAAGATATATAAACGACTGCAATAACATGAAAACTATAAATGATATTTGCAAGTATATCGGAGCCTTAAATTACCGCATTTCTAAATCTGTACCAATAAATATACCGATCTATCCAATTTTTGTAAAAATTCATTATGCCACAAATTATACACCAAAACAAAGTGCAACTGTAATGCTTTAAAATGATGCATAAACGATTGTCATGGCATGAAAACTGTCAAAGTTATTTGCAACCATATCGGAACCTCAAATCACAGCGTTTTTAAACATAGAACAACAATTTTACCGATCTATCAAATTTACTATTTTTTAGACGAAAACATTATGCCACAAATGATATGCTAATATAAAGTGCAATCATAATGCTCTAAAATGATGCATAATAACTGTCATAGCATGAAAACTGTCAAAGTTATTCACAACCATATCGACACCTCAAATTACCGCCTTTTTAGACCTGGGAAAATAATACTACAGATCTATCCAATTTGCCATTTTCTAAAACTACATTATGCAATAAATTATATACCAACACAAATGGCAATTTTAATGCTTTAAAATGGTGCATGAACAGTCTTTTATGCACAAAAACTGCCAAAGTTAATTGCAACCATATCAGATTACAGCGTTTATTAAACATAGAACAATAATTCTACCGATCTATCAAATTGACCAATTTCTAAAAATACACATTATGCTACAAATGATATACCATATTAAAGTGCAATCATAATGCTTTCAAATGGTTCATAAATGACTCTCATAGCGTGAAAACTGTCAATGTTATTTGCAGCCATATCGGAACCTCAAACTACCTCGTTTTTAAAGCTGTGAAAATAATTCTACCGATCTATCAAATTGCCCATTTTCTAAAAATATATTATGCAATAAATTATATACCAAAACAAATGGCAACTATAATGCAATAAAAATATATATAAACGACTGCTATAACATGAAAACTCTTAAAGATATTTGCAACCATAAATTACCTTAAATTACCGCATTTCCAAACCTGTACCAATAAATATACCGATCTATCCAATTTTTGTAAAAATTCATTATGCCACAAATTGTACACCAAAACAAAGTGCTATAGTAATGCTTTAAAATGATGCATAAACGATTGTCCTGGCATGAAAACTGTCAAAGTTATTTGCAGCCATATCGGAATCTCAAATCGTAACGTTTTTAAACATAGAACAACAATTCTACCGATCCTTCAAATTGACCACTTTTTAGACGAACACATTATGCCACAAATGATACACCAAATTAAAGTGCAATAAAAATGCTTTAAAATGATGCATAATTGTCATAACTGTCATAGCATGAAAACTGTCAAAGTTATTCACAATCATATCGGAACCTCAATTACCGCCTTTTTAAACCTGCGAAAATAATTCTACCGATCTATCCAATTGGCCATTTTCTAAAACTACATTATGCAATAAATTATATACCAAAACAAATGGCAACTATAATGCAATAAAAAGATAAATAAACGACTGCAATAACATGAAAACTATAAAAAAGATATTTGCAACCATATCGGAGCCTTAAATTACCGCATTTCCAAACCTCTACCAATAAATATACCGATCTATCCTATTTTTGTAAAAACTCTTTATGCCACAAATTATACACCAAAACAAAGTGCAACTGTAATGCTTTAAAATGATGCATAAACGATTGTCCTGGCATGAAAACTGTCAAAGTTATTTGCAGCCATATCGCAACATTGCAACCATATTAAACATAGAACAATAATTCTACCGATCTATCAAATTGACCAATTTCTAAAAATACACATTATACTACAAATGATATACCATATTAAAGTGCAATCATAATGCACTGTCAAAGTTATTTGCGGCCATATCGCAACATTGCAACCATATTAAACATAGAACAATAATTCTACGGATCTATCAAATTGACCAATTTCTAAAAATACACATTATACTACAAATGATATACCATATTAAAGTGCAATCATAATGCTTTAAAATGATGTCTAAATGACTATCATAGCGTGAAAACTGTCAATGTTATTTGCAACCATATCGGAACCTCAAATTACCGCATTTTTAAAGCTGTGAAAATAATTCTACCGATCTATCCAATTGGCCATTTTCTAGAAATATATACCAAAACAAAAGGCAACTATAATGTAATAAAAAGATATATAAACGACTCCAATAACATGAAAACTATAAAAGATATTTGCAACCATATCGGAGCCTTAAATTACCGCATTTCTAAACCTGTATGAATAAATATACTGATCTATCCTATTTTTGTAAAAACTCATTATGCAACAAATTATACACCAAAACAAAGTGCAATTGTAATGCTTTAAAATGACGCATTAACGATTGTCCTGGCATAAAAACTGTCAATGTTATTTGCAGCCATATCGGAACCTCAAAACACAGCGTTTTTAAACATAGAACAACAATTCTACCGATCCTTCAAATTGACCATTTTTTAGATGAACACATTATGCCACAAATGATATACCAAATTAAAGTGCAATCATAATGTTTTGAAATTATTCATATATGACTGTCATAGCGTGAAAACTGTCAATGTTATTTGCAAATATAAAAAATAATTCTACCGATCTATCCAATTGGCCATTTTCTAAAAATATATTATGCAATAAATTATATACCAAAACGAATGGCAACTACAATGCAATAAAAAGATATATAAACGACTGCAATAACATGAAAACTATAAAAATCAAAGTGCAATCATAATGCTTTAAATTGATTCACAAATGACTGTCATAGCATGGAATCTGTCAAAGTTATTCACAACCATATCGGAACCTCAAATTACCGCCGTTTTAAACCTGGGAAAATAATTCTACCGATCTATCCAATTGGCCATTTTCTAAAACTACATTATGCAATAAATTATATACCAAAGCAAATGGCACTTTTAATGCTTTAAAATGTTGCATAAACGACTGTCATGTTATTTGCAGCCATATCGGAACCTTAAATTACCGCGTTTTGAAAGCTGTGAAAATAATTCTACCGATCTATCCAATTAGCCATTTTCTAAAAATATATTTTGCAACAAATTATATACCAAAACAAATGTCAACTATAATGCAATAAAAAGATATATAAACGACTGCTATAACATGAAAACTATAAAAGATATTTGCAACCATATCGGAGTTTTAATTACCGCATTTCCAAACCTGTACCAATAAATATACGGATCTATCCAATTTTTGTAAAAATTCATTATGACACAAATTGTACACCAAAACAAAGTGCAACAGTAATGCTTTAAAATGATGCATAAACGATTGTCCTGGCATAAAAACTGTCAAAGTTATTTGCAACCATATCGGAACCTCAAATCACAGCGTTTTAAAACATAGAACAACAATTCTACCGATCCTTCATATTGACCATTTTTTAGACGAACACATTATGCCACAAATGATATACCAAATTAAACTGCAATCATAATGCTTTAAAATGATGCATAAATGACTGTAATAGCATGAAAACTGTCAAAGTTATTCACAACCATATCGGAACCTCAAATTACCGCCTTTTTAAACCTGGGGAAATAATTCTATCGATTTATCCATTTGGCCATTTTCTCAAAATACTTTATGCAATAAATTATATACCAAAACAAATGGCAATTTCAATGCTTTAAAATTGTGCATAAACGTCCTAGCACGAAAACTGCCAAAGTTAATTGCAACCATATCTTAACCTCAGATTACAGCGTTTTTAAACATAGAACAACAATTCTACCGATCTATCAAATTGACCAATTTGTAAAAACACACATTATGCTACAAATGATATACCATATTAAAGTGCAATCATAATGCTTTAAAATGATGGCTAAATGAATGTCATAGCGTGAAAACTGTCAATGTTATTTGTAGTTATATCGGAACCTTAAATTACCGCGTTTTTAAAGCTGGGAAAATAATTCTATCGATTTATCCAATTGGCCATTTTCTAAAAATACATTATGCAATAAATTATATACCAAAACAAATGGCAATTTTAATGCTTTAAAATGGTGCATAAACGACTGTCCTAGCACGTAAACTGTCAAAGTTAATTGCAACCATTATGCCTCAGATTACTGCGTTTATTAAACATGGAACAATAATTCTACCGATCTATCAAATTGACCAATTTGTAAAAACACACATTATGCTACAAATGATATACCATATTAAAGTGCAATCATAGTGCTTTAAAATGATGCCTAAATGACTGTCATAGCATGAAAATTGTCAATGTTATTTGCAGTTATATCGGAACCTTAAATTACTGCGTTTTTAAAGCTGTGAAAATAATTCTACCGATCTATCCAATTGGCCATTTTCTTAAAATATATTTTGCTAGAAATTATATACCAACTATAATGCAATAAAAAAATATATAAACGACTGCAATAACATGAAAACTATAAAAAATATTTGCAACTATATCGGAGCCTTAAATTACCGCATTTTTAAACCTGTACCAATAAATATACCGATCTATCCTATTTTTGTAAAAACTCATTATGCCACAAATTATACACCAAAATAAAGTGCAACTGTAATGCTTTAAAATGATGCATAAACGATTGTCCTGGCATAGAACTGTCAATTTTATTTGCAACCATATGGGATCCTCAAATCGCAGCCTTTTTAAGCATTGAACAACAGTTCTACCGATCCTTCAAATTGACCATTTTTTAGACGAACACATTATGCCACAAATGATATACCAAATTAAAGTGCAATCATAATGCTTTAAAATGATGCATAAATGACTGTCATAGCATGAAAACTATCAAAGTTATTCACAACCATATCAAATTACCGCCTGGAACCTCAAATTACCTGGGAAAATAATTCTATCGATTTATCCAATTGGTCATTTTCTAAAAATATATTATGCAATAAATTATATATCAAAACAAATGGCAATTTTCATGCTTTAAAATGGTGCATTAACGACTGTCCTACCACGAAAACTGCCAAACTTAATTGCAACCATATCTTAACCTCAGATTACAGCGTTTATTAAACATAGAACAATAATTCTACCGATCTATTAAATTGACCAATTTGTAAAAACACACATTATGCTACAAATGATATACCATATTAAAGTGCAATCATAATGCTTTCAAATGATGGCTAAATGAATGTCATAGCGTGAAAACTGTTAATGTTATTTGCAGCCATATCGGAACCTTAAATTACCGCGTTTTTAAAGCTGTGAAAATAATTCTACCGATCTATCCAATTAGCCATTTTCTAAAAATATGTTATGCAACAAATTATATACCAAAACAAATGGCAACTATAATGCAATAAAAAGATATATAAACGACTGCTATAACATGAAAACTATAAAAGATATTTGCAACCATATCGTAGCCTTAATTTACCGCATTTCCAAACCTGTACCAATAAATATACGGATCTATCCAATTTTTGTAAAAATTCATTATGCCACAAATTGTACATCAAAACAAAGTGCAACAGTAATGCTTTAAAATGATGCATAAACGATTGTCCTGGCATGAAAACTGTCAAAGTTATTTTCAGCCATATCGGAACCTCAAAACACAGCGTTTTTAAACATAGAAAAACAATTCTATCGATCCTTCAAATTGACCATTTTTTAGAAGAACACATTATACCACAAATGATATACCAAATTAAAGTGCAATCATTATGCTTTAAAATGATGCATAAATGACTGTCATAGCATGAAAACTGTCAAAGTTATTCACAACCATATCGGAACCTCAAATTACCGCCTTTTTAAACCTAGGAAAATAATTCTATCGATTTATCCAATTGGCCATTTTCTAAAAATACATTATGCAATAAATTATATACCAAAACAAATGGCAATTTTAATGCTTTAAAATGGTGCATAAACGACTGTCCTAGCACGTAAACTGTCAAAGTTAATTGCAACCATTATGAACCTCAGATTACTGCGTTTATTAAACATGGAACAATAATTCTACCGATCTATCAAATTGACCAATTTGTAAAAACACACATTATGCTACAAATGATATACCATATTAAAGTGCAATCATAATGCTTTAAAATGATGCCTAAATGACTGTCATAGCATGAAAATTGTCAATGTTATTTGCAGCCATATCGGAACATTATATTATTGCATTTTTAAAGCTGTGAAAATAATTCTACCGATCTATCCAATTGGCCATTTTCTAAAAATATATTATGCAATAAATTATATACCAAAACAAATGGCAACTATAATGCAATAAAAATATATATAAACGACTGCAATAACATGAAAACTATAAAAGATATTTGCAGCCATATCGGAGCCTTAAATTACCGCATTTCTAAACTTGTACAAATAAATACACCGATCTATCCTATTTTTGTAAAATCTCATTATGCCACAAATTATACACCAAAACAAAGTGCAACTGTAACTCTTTAAAATGATGCATAAACGATTGTCCTGGCATAAAAAATGTCAATGTTATTTGCAACCATATCGGAACCTCAAACTACCGCGTTTTTAAAGCTGTGAAAATAATTCTACCGATCTATCTAATTGGATATTTTCTAAAAATATATTATGCAATAAATTATATACCAAAACAAATGGCAACTATAATGCAATAAAAATATATATAAACGAC
>NC_060954.1:25897944-25901470 GCF_022045245.1 Lucilia cuprina
ATTAACCATCCTATAGCCTTTCGAGTGCTCATCATACCCCATAAAAGTCAGAACTTCCGTTTTGTTATCTAACTTTTGACGTTTCTCCTTAGGTACAAGAACATGCCCCTTTTTACCAAAAATGTGCCAGTTAGTTACATCTGGAATCTTTCCTTCCCATAGTTGATAAGGTGTATTATCTATAGCCTTTGAGTAACATCTATTGTAAATATAATTGGCTGTATTTATGGCCTCTCCCCAAAACGTATTTGGCAATTTTGCTTCAGTAATCATACACCTGGCCATTTCAGTTAAACTTCTATTTTTCCTTTCAGCAATTCCGTTTTGCTGCGGACAATATGGGACAGTATATTGGTATTGAATACCTTTTGAATCAAGGTAATTTCGGACATGCGGTATATTCTCCGCCATTATCAGATCTTATTATTTTCGGATATCTAGAAAACTTGTTTCTTACCATTTCAATATAAAACATAAGTTTTTCGAAAACTTCGTCCTTTGAGTTGTGCAAGAAGACAACTGTATAACGACTATAGTCGTCAATAAATGTTAAATAATAACGTTTCTTTCCTGGAGTCATCGTTTGCATTGGCCCGCAAACGTCAGTATGTACTAAGTCTAAGACTTCCTCTGATTTGGACTGACTTTGCTTACTAAATGGTGCCTTGATCATTTTACAGTTAATGCAAACCTCACATAATTTCTTTACTCCACAATCACGGATTTTCAAATGACTTACCAGTTCCCTCTTCTCCATTTCTCTGATTGCATCTTTATCACGATGTCCAAATACCTTATGCCAATAGTGAATACATCCATTCATTTTGCATGTTGTTGCCATAGCCTTTTGTTTTTCATTAAGCTGCAATTTATACAGTCCATTTGACAGAACAGCTATGCCGATTTCTTTGCCATCACTTGTACTAATAACACCACGATTAGCCTTGAAATTAACTTGAAAATTTTTACTCAAAATTTTGTTGACAGACATCAGATTTCCGCAAAACGACGGAATATATAACACATCACATATGTCAACATTGAAAGTTTCACCTTTAGGGTTACGTAACGAAATTTTACACTTTCCCTTACCGCTACTTACTACGGTTTGGCCATTTGCAACTGTTACTTCTTCATGACAATTGAAGTCTAACGTAGAAAAACACGAACGATCTGAGCATATATGGCAAGTTGCTCCAGAATCAAGAACCCACGAATTAGAACCATTGCATAGGGAAAAACAAAAATTGTTTGAGCTGCTACTTGATGCTGTTACCTCGTTAGCTTTATTATGTTTAGTCTTGTTAAACTTCCAACAGTCACGCTTTATATGGCCCTTTGCCTTACAGAAATGACAAATTTTGGTTCTATGGTCATTTTTTGAATTCGAACTTTTTAACACCGAATTTTCAGGCATCTGTGAAGAATTTCTGTGACTTTCTTCAATTAAACAGGTTTCAACTACATTTAAAGTAAGTTCCTCCATTTTTCTTGCTTCCAAAGCAGTTACGAGTGTATCATATGAAGACGGTAGGCTACTTAGCAACATAGCCACTAACCAGCGTTCAGAGAATGTTTCACCAACAGCTTCCAATTTTTCAAATAACAACTTCATATTCATTATATGATCCGAAATATTCGTCTCTGGGGAATACTTCATTCTACAAATCTGCTTCATTAAACGTACACTAGATCCAAGTGTATCTTTTTCGTGATGATTACGCAAAATCTCCCATGCCTCATGAGCGCCTTTAGCCTTTTTGATCAACATTAACTGATTATCTTCAATGGACAATCCAATTATCACGGTAGCTTCTTCATTCTTACGTTTCCAAACGTCATCAGGCGTCGCAGGAACACTATCGATTACATGATTCCACAAACCTTCCTTACGCAACAACAATTCCAGTTTAAATTTCCATAGATGGTAATTGTCTGCATTCAATTTAGCAAAAGAAGTCTTCATTAAATCCATTGCGCATAAGCCCATAACCTATTAGAGGCCCGCAATAATTTAACGATGTGATTTATAAAACAAATGTACAAAATGTATATTTATTAAACGAAAGTTTGATAGAGAATGAATAAAATATTTTTCATACAAAATATTTTACAATTTAAAATTTTAAGACAATATGATTAAAAAAACAATTTAAACAACAAAGTATAAATAATAATGTTTTGTGAAGTGGAATATAATTGTTCTCCCACATATATTTATTGGTACAGGTTTAGAAATGCGGTAATTTAAGGCTCCGATATGGTTGCAAATATCTTTTATAGTTTTCATGTTATTGCAGTCGTTTATATATCTTTTTACAGTTGCCATTTGTTTTGGTATATAACTTATTGCATAATATATTTTTAGAAAATATCCAATTAGATAGATCGGTAGAATTATATTCACAGCTTTAAAAACGCGGTAGTTTGAGGTTCCGATATGGTTGCAAATAACATTGACATTTTTTATGCCAGGACAATCGTTTATGCATCATTTTAAAGCATTACAGTTGCACTTTGTTTTGGTGTATAATTTGTGGCATAACGAGATTTTACAAAAATAGGGTAGATCGGTATATTTATTGGTACAGGTTTAGAAATGCGGTAATTTAAGGCTCCGATATGGCTGCAAATATCTTTTATAGTTTTCATGTTATTGCAGTCGTTTATATATCTTTTTATTGCATTATAGTTGCCATTTGTTTTGGCATATAATTTATTGCATAATATATTTTTAGAAAATGGCTAATTGGATAGATCGGTAGAATTATTTTCACAGCTTTAAAAACGCGGTAATATAAGGTTCCGATATGGCTGCAAATAACATTGACAGTTTTCATGCTATGACAGTCATTTAGGCATCATTTTAAAGCACTATGATTCCACTTTAATATGGTATATCATTTGTAGCATAATGTGTGTTTTTACAAATTGGTCAATTTGATAGATCGGTAGAATTATTGTTCTATGTTTAATAAACGCTGTAATCTGAGGCATAATGGTTGCAATTAACTTTGGCAGTTTTCGTGCTACGACAGTCGTTTATGCACAATTTTAAAGCATTGAAATTGCCATTTGTTTTGGTATATAATTTATTGCATAAAGTAATTTAAGAAAATGGCCAAATGGATAAATCGATAGAATTATTTCCCCAGGTTTAAAAAGGCGGTAATTTGAGGTTCCGATATGGTTGTGAATAACTTTGACAGTTTTCATGCTATTGCAGTCATTTATGCATCATTTTAAAGCATTATGATTGCAATTTAATTTGGTATATCATTTGTGGCATAATGTGTTCGTCTAAAAAATGGTCAATATGAAGGATCGGTAGAATTGTTGTTCTATGTTTAAAAACGCTGTGATTTGAGGTTCCCATATGATTGCAAATAACATTGACAGTTTTTATGCCAGGACAATCGTTTATGCATCATTTTAAAGTATTACTGTTGCACTTTGTTTTGGTGTACAATTTGTGTCATAATGAATTTTTACAAAAATTGGATAGATCGGTATATTTATTGGTACA
>NC_060954.1:25901570-25902826 GCF_022045245.1 Lucilia cuprina
CATAGCGTGAAAACTGTCAATGTTATTTGCAGCCATATCGGAACCTCAAACTACCTCGTTTTTAAAGCTGTGAAAATAATTCTACCGATCTATCCAATTGGCCATTTTCTAAAAATATATTATGCAATAAATTATGCCACAAATTATACACCAAAACAAAGTGCAACAGTAATTCTTTAAAATGATGCATAAACGATTGTACTGGCATTAAAACTGTCAATGTTATTTGCAACCATATGGGAACCTCAAATCACAGCCTTTTTAAACATAGAACAACAATTTTACAGATCCTTCAAATTGACCATATTTTAAATGACTGCTATAACATGAAAACTATAAAAGATATTTGCAGCCATATCGGAGCCTTAAATTACCGCATTTCCAAACCTGTACCAATAAATATACGGATCTATCCAATTTTTGTAAAAATTCATTATGACACAAATTGTACACCAAAACAAAGTGCAACAGTAATGCTTTAAAATGATGCATAAACGATTGTCCTGGCATAAAAACTGTCAATGTTATTTGCAATCATATGGGAACCTCAAATCACAGGGTTTTTAAACATAGAACAACAATTCTACCGATCCTTCATATTGACCATTTTTTAGACGAACACATTATGCCACAAATGATATACCAAATTAAATTGCAATCATAATGCTTTAAAATGATGCATAAATGACTGCAATAGCATGAAAACTGTCAAAGTTATTCACAACCATATCGGAACCTCAAATTACCGCCTTTTTAAACCTGGGGAAATAATTCTATCGATTTATCCATTTGGCCATTTTCTTAAATTACTTTATGCAATAAATTATATACCAAAACAAATGGCAATTTCAATGCTTTAAAATGGTGCATAAACGACTGTTCTAGCACGAAAACTGCCAAAGTTAATTGCAACCATTATGCCTCAGTATACTGCGTTTATTAAACATAGAACAATAATTCTACCGATCTATCAAATTGACCAATTTGTAAAAACACACATTATGCTACAAATGATATACCATATTAAAGTGCAATCATAATGCTTTAAAATGATGCCTAAATGACTGTCATAGCATGAAAACTGTTAATGTTATTTGCAGCCATATCGTAACCTTATATTACCACGTTTTTAAAGCTGTGAAAATAATTCTATCCAATTAGCCATTTTCTAAAAATATATTATGCAATAAATTATATACCAAAACAAATGGCAACTATAATGCAATAAAAAGATATATAAACGACTGCAATAACAT
>NC_060954.1:25902926-25912015 GCF_022045245.1 Lucilia cuprina
TTCTTTGACTCCTTTATATATTCAAATCCAATGGGTCTACAAAAATTTTTTGAACCCGGAGTTGTATTGATCCATATATCTTCAAATGAATTTTCGATGCTTGACGATAATGGATTAAGGGAAAATAAACGAATTCGTAATAGCACTAATGATGACATAAATACACTTTTGTAGTATGCTAATGTCCAACTTCCACAAGCTTGTTTGTATTCTGGAAGTGCTGATAAACCGTCACATCCCCACTTACATATTAAGACAACGTCACAGTTATGAATTTTCCTTAGTTGGTCTTCTGAAAAGTCTGACACAATTATTGATGCTGTGTTTTCGAGCAAAGATGATCAATCAATACAAGCTTCCACATCATTAACAGCAATAGGTGATGGTAGGAAAGTTTGTTTTTTTTTCCTCGATCGCCTTGTATGATGGTAATATATGTGTCCTTTTTCATGCAGAGCTTTCCTTAATATTTGGTACTTATTTCGACTGAGACCCAGTTCCAACATAAGCGATATTGCTTCCTCTTTAGTAAAATTTGATTGTGATGTTGGAGTTGGTATACTTTCCACAATTCGCTTAAGTCGTTTTGGTGATGCATTAGGAAGAATAGTTTGACTCCTTTATATATTCAAATCCAATGGGTCTACAAAAATTTTTTGAACCCGGAGTTGTATTGATACATATATCTTGAAATGAATTTTCGATGCTTGACGATAATGGATTACAGGTATTCCAAAGTAAAAAATTACGAACTGTCTACCTATTAACATATAGGACTATATTACTATAACCTGTAATTCAGTCATTGATATTTCTTATTAGTGAATGAATCGAAATTATCATTAACTGTATATTTTTACCTACATGATCATAAACGAAACAGAACGAAATGATCTGTCGATAAAATTTAGGTAAAAAATAGTTATAAATTTCTGAAAATAGAAAATAGGTAAATATAAGATTTAAACATGTTCTGTCATATTTAATACTAAAATATGAAAAATATGAAATTAAAGGATACAAGTTTAAATGAACATATTTTTGAATGTAATTGAGATATTGGCTTGAATTTTTTTGTAAAGGGCCGAGAATTTCTATATCTAACTAAAAAAAGATATTAAGGGATAAATATGGACTAAATTGTTGTAGCTATCTGCGACCCTATTAAAACTTTGATATAAAGCATAGTTTTAGAAATTTAACAAATATGTAATATATGACAAAATCTTTATTTATGAACAAAACTCAATGAAATCTTCATCGCTTGTTAAATTTGTCATTTCAAATTCAAATTCATTCCCAAAAATAGGAATGAAAATCCCAAAAATGGGATTTTTTACATTTTTGCCCATAGGGTCCACATTTCTTTTAGGGCTGGGAAAATACTTTTGGAGTAAATAGAAACATATAGGGTCCACATTTCTTTCAGGGCTGGGAAAATACTTTTGGAGTAAATAGAAAACATATTGAGGTTTCCAAAACTGCTTTCAGTTTTCTGATCCCCGCTTTGGGATTTTTGAACATGTCGCCCAAAGTTGAAGTTTTGATGAAAAATAGGTCATATTCGGAAGGACGCAGTGGCAACATTTTCAAAAAATAGGACAAGTTTTTTACGCCAAAGCGTTCTGCGTAAAGATACCTTTTAAAAAACTATAAAATTGTTATATGTTCTTAAAGAAAATTTTATTTAATTAATAAAAGAGTTAAGACACACTTTGGGCAAAAAAACCGCAAAAATCTAAAATTTTTTGAATTTTTAAATTAAAAAACGTATATTTTTGGATCTGTAAATGATATTGATAAATGATTATTGGAAATTTTGTTGTCTAACTAACAAGAAAAATTTGAGTCCATTTGGTCCAAAATTACGGCCGGTATTCAAAAAAAGGCAGACCAAGGTATGGTAAATTTTGTATCACTATAATTTTTAAATGACTATAAGTCGGAAGTTATAAAAGATAAGTTTTTTCAAGATCTCATCGAGCGCTTTCAGAAAATATAAAAATCTTTGTATTTGGGTGAAAAACAAAAAAATTGCACAAGTTAAAAATTTTTACATGCCGTAGTTACCCTACTTTGAGCCGCCACAGCTCCGTCCCTGGGGCATCTGCGGGGTTCATCTTCAAAACTTAAACTCGAATACTCCTTGGCTATGCTCACGTCAAATTTAATTCCGATCGGATCAGCCGTTTAGAAATGCCAGATTTATTTCAAAAAATTTCCATTCTGCCCCACTGTGCGACCTATCAAATTGGCCAATTTCTAAAAATAAACATTATGCTACAAATGATATACCATATTAAAGTGCAATCATAATACTTTAAAATGATGTCTAAATGACTATCATAGCATGAAAACTGTCAAAGTTATTCACAACCATATGGGAGCCTTAATTACCGCATTTCTAAACCAGTACCAATAAATATACCGATCTATCCAATTTTTTTTAAAATTCATTATGCCACAAATTATACACCAAAACAAAGTGCAACTGTAATGCTTTAAAATGATGCATAAACGATTGTTCTGGCATGAAAACTGTCAAAGTTATTTGCAACCATATCGGAACCTCAAATCACAGCGTTTTTAAACATAGAACAACAATTCTACCGATCCTTCAAATTGACCATTTTTTAGACGAACACATTATGCCACAAATGATATACCAAATTAAAGTGCAATCATAATGCTTTAAAATGATGCATAAATGACTGTCATAGCATGAAAACTGTCAAAGTTATTCACAACCATATCGGAACCTCAAATTACCGCCTTTTTAAACCTGGGAAAATAATTCTACCGATCTATCCAATTGGCCATTTTCTAAAAATAAAAATAAATTATGTACCAAAACAAATGGCAATTTTAATGCTTTAAAATGGTGCATAAGCGTCTGTCCAAGCACGAAAACTGCCAAAGTTAATTGCAACCATAGCGGAACCTCAGATTACAGCGTTTATTATACATAGAACAATAATTATACCGATCTATCAAATTGAATAATTTCTAAAAATACACTTTATGCTACAAATGATATACCATATTGAAGTGCAATCATAATGCTTTAAAATGATTCGTAAATGGCTGTCATAGCGTGAAAACTGTCAATGTTATTTGCAGTCATATCGGAACCTCAAACTACCGCGTTTTGAAAGCTGTGAAAATAATTCTACCGATCTATCCAATTGACCATTTTCTAAAAATATATTATGCAATAAATTATATACCAAAACAGATGGCAACTATAATGCAATAAAAAGATATATTAACGACTGCAATAACATGAAAACTATAAATGATATTTGAAACCATATCGGAGCCTTAAATTACCGCATTTCTAAACCTGTACCAATAAATATACCGATCTATCCTATTTTTGTAAAAACTCATTATGCCACAAATTATACACCAGAACAAAGTGCAACTGTAATGCTTTAAAATGATGCATAAACAATTGTACTGGCATAAAAACTGTCAATGTTATTTGCAACCATATGGGAACCTTAAATCACAGCGTTTTTAAATATAGAACAACAATTCTACCGGTCCATCAAATTGACCATTATTTAAACGAACACATTATGCCACAAATGATATACCAAATTAAAGTGCAATCATAATGCTTTAAAATAATGCATAAATGACTGTCATAAAACTGTCAAAGTTATTCACAACCATATCGGAACCTCAAATTACCGCCTTTTTAAACCTGGGAAAATAATTCTACCGATCTATCCAATTGGCCATTTTCTAAAACTACATTATGCAATAAATTATTTACCAAAACAAATGGCAATTTTAATGCTTTAAAATGGTGCATATACTACTGTCCTATCACGACAACTGTCAAAGTTAATTGCAGCCATATCGGAACCTCAGATTACTGCATTTGATACATAGAACAATAATTCTACCGATCTATCAAATTGACCAATTTCTAAAAATACACCTTATGCTACAAATGATATACCATATTAAAGTGCAATCATAATGCTTTAAAATGATGGTTAAGTGACTATCATAGCGTGAAAACTGTCAATGTTATTTGCAGCCATATTCGGAAATTCAAATTACCGCGTTTTTAAAGCTGTGAAAATAATTCTACCGATCTATCCAATTGGCCATTTTCTAAAAATATATTACGTAAAAAATTATATACTAAAGCAAATGGCAACAGTAATGCAATAAAAAGATATATAAACGACTGCAATAACATGAAAACTATAAAAGATATTTGCAACCATATTGGAGCCTTAAATTACCGCATTTCTAAACCTGTACCAATAAATATACCGATCTATCCTATTTTTGTAAAAACTCACTATGCCACAAATTATACACCAAAACAAAGTGCAACTGTAATGCTTTAAAATGATGCATAAACGATAGTCCTGTCATAAAAACTGTCAATGTTATTTGCAACCATATGGGAACCCCAAATCACAGCGTTTTTAAACATAGAACAACAATTCTACCGATCCATCAAATTGACCTTTTTTTAGACGAACACATTATGCCACAAATAATATACCAATATAATGCTCTAAAATGATGCATAAATGACTGTCATAGCATGAAAACTGTCAAAGTTATTCACAATCATATCGGAACCTCAAATTACCGCCTTTTTAAACCTGGGAAAATAATTCTATCGATTTATGCAATTGGCCATTTTCTAAAAATACATCATGCAATAAATTATATACCAAAACAAATGGCAATTTTAAAGCTTTAAAATGGTGTCCTAGCACGAAAACTGTCAAAGTTAATTGCAACCATATCGGAACCTCAGATTACTGCGTTTATTAAACATAGAACAATAATTCTACCGATCTGTCAAATTGACCAATTTGTAAAAATACACATTATGCTACAAATAATATACCATATTAAAGTGCAATCATAATGCTTTAAAATGATTCATAAATGACTGTCATAGCGTAAAAACTATCAATGTTATTTGCAGCCATATCAGAACCTAAACCTACCGCGTTTTTAAAGCTGTGAAAATAATTCTACCGATCTATCCAATTGGCCATTTTCTTAAAATATGTTATGCAGTAAATTATATACCAAAACAAATGGCAACTATAATGCAATAAAAATATATATAAACGACTGCTATAACATGAAAACTATAAAAGATATTTGCAACAATATCGGAGCCTTAAATTACCGCATTTCCAAATCTGTACCAATAAGTATACCGATCTATCCAATTTTTGTAAAAATTCATTATGCCACAAATTGTACACCAAAACAAAGTCCAACAGTAATGCTTTAAAATGATGCATAAACGATTGTTCTGGCATGAAAACTGTTATTTGGAGCCATATCGGAACCTCAAATCACAGCGTTTTTAAACATAGAACAACAATTCTACCGATCCTTCATATTAACCATTTTTTAGACGAACACATTATGCCACAAATGATATACCAAATTAAAGTGCAATCATAATGCTTTAAAATGATGCATAAATGACTGTCATAGCATGAAAACTCGGTAGAACTATTTTCACAGCTTTAAAATGCGGTAATTTTAGGTTCCGATATGACCGCAAATAACATTGACAGTTTTCACGCTATGACAGTCATATAAGTATGAATCATTTTAAAGCATTATGATTGCACTTTAATATGGTATATCATTTGTAGCATAATGTGTATTTTTAGAAATTGGTCAATTTGATAGATCGGTAGAATTATTGTTCTATGTTTAATAAACGCAGTAATCTGAGGTTCCGATATGGTTGCAATTAACTTTGGCAGTTTTCGTGCTAGGACAGTCGTTTATGCACCATTTTAAAGCATTACAGTTGCACTTTGTTTTGGTGTACAATTTGTGGCATAATGAATTTTTACAAAAATTGGATAGATCGGTATATTTATTGGTACAGGTTTAGAAATGCGGTAATTTAAGGCTCCGATATGGTTGCAAATATCTTTTATAGTTTTCATGTTATAGCAGTCGTTTATATATCTTTTTATTGCATTATAGTTGCCATTTGTTTTGGTATATAATTTATTGCATAATATATTTTTAGATAATGGCCAATTGGATAGATCGGTAGAATTATTTTCACAGCTTTCAAAACGCGGTAGTTTGAGGTTCCGATGTGGCTGCAAATAACATTGACAGTTTTCACGCTATGACAGTCATTTAGAAATCATTTTAAAGCATTATGATTGCACTTTAATATGGTATATCATTTGTAGCATAATGTGTTCGTCTAAAAAATGGTCAATTGGAAGGATTGTTGTTCTATGTTTAAATATCATTTGTGGCATAATGTGTTCGTCTATTTAAAGGTTCCGATATGGCTGCAAATATCATTGACAGTTTTCACGCTATGACTGTCGTTTAGGAATCATTTTAAAGCATTATGATTACACTTTAATATGGTATATCATTTGTAGCATAATGTGTATTTTTAGAAAATGGTCAATTTGATAGGTTGGTAGAATTATTGTTCTATGTATCAAATGCAGTAATCTGAGGTTCCGATATGGCTGCAAATAACTTTGACAGTTTTCATGCCAGGACAATCGTTTATGCATCACTTTAAAGCATTACTGTGGCATAATGACTTTTTACAAAAATAGGATAGATCGGTATATTTATTGGTACAGGTTTAGAAATGCGGTAATTTAATGCTCCCATATGGTTAAATACCTTTTATAGTTTTCATGTTATTGCAGTCGTATATATATCTTTTTATTGCATTACAGTTGTCATTTGTTTTGGTATATAATTTATTGCATAATATATTCTTAGAAAATGGCCAATTGGATAGATCGGTAGAATTATTTTCATAGCTTTAAAAACGCGGTAGTTTGAGGTTCCGATATGGCTGCAAATAACATTGACAGTTTTCACGCTATGACAGTCATTTATGAATCATTTTAAAGCATTATGATTTCACTTTAATATTGTATATCATTTGTAGCATAATGTGTATTTTTAGAAATTGGTCAATTTGATAGATCGGTAGAATTATTTTTCTATGTTTAAAAAGGCAGTAATCTGAGGTTCCGATATGGTTGCAATTAACATTGGCAGTTTTCGTGCTAGGACAGTCGTTTATGCACCATTTTAAAGCATTATGATTGTACTTTAATGTGGTATATCATTTGTAGCAATTCGATAAATCGGTAGAATTATTGTTCTATGTTTAATAAACGCTGTAATCTGGGGTTAAGATATGGTCGCAATTAACTTTGGCAGTTTTCGTGCTAGGACAGTCGTTTATGCACCATTTTAAAGCATTAAAATTGCCATTTGTTTTGGTATATAATTTGTTGCATAATTTATCTTTAGAAAATGGCCAATTGGATAGGTCGGTAAAATTATTTTCCCAGGTTTAAAAAGGCGGTAATTTGAGGTTCCGATATGTTTGTGAATAACTTTGACAGTTTTCATGCCATGAAAACTGTCATCATTTTAAAGCATTATGATTGCACATTAATTTGGTATATCATTTGTGGCATAAGGTGTTCGTCTAAAAAATGGTCAATTTGAAGGATCGGTAGAATTGTTGTTCTATGTTTAAAAACGCTGTGATATGAGGTTCCGATATGTTTGCAAATAACTTTGAATGTTTTCATGCCAGGACAATTGCTTACGCATCATTTTAAAGCATTACAGTTACACTTTGTTTTGGTGTATAATTTGTGGCATAATGAATTTTGACAAACAGGTGTAGAAATGCGGTAATTTAAGGATCCGATATGGTTGAAAATATCATTTATAGTTTTCATGTTATTGCAGTCGTTTATATATATTTTTATTGCATTATTGTTGCCATTTGTTTTGGTATATAATTTATTGCATAATATATTTTTAGAAAATGGCCAATTGGATAGATCGGTTGAAATATTTTCACAGCTTTAAAAACGCGGTAATTTGAGGTTCCGATATGGCTGCAAATAACATGGAAAGTTTTCACGCTATGATAGTCATTTAGCCATCATTTTAAAGCATTATGATTGCACTTTAATATGGTTTATCATTTGTAGCATAATGTGTGTTTTTACAAATTGGTCTATTTGAAAGATCTGTAGAATTATTGTTCTATGTATCAAGTGCAGTAATCCAAGGCTCCGATATGGCTGCAGATAACTTTGACAGTTTTCATGCCAGGACAATCGTTTATGCATCACTTTAAAGCATTACTGTGGCATAATGAATTCTTACAAAAATTGGATAGGTCGGTATATTTATTGGTACAGGTTTGGAAATGCGGTAATTTAAGGCTCCGATATGGTTGCAAATATTATTTCATGTTATAGCAGTGGTTTATATATCTTTTTATTGCATTATAGTTGCCATTTGTTTTGGTATATAATTTGTTGCATAATATATTTTTAGAAAATGGCTAATTGGATAGATCGGTAGAATTATTTTCCCAGGTTTAAAAAGGCGGTGTATTAAGGTTCCGATAAGGCTGCAAATAACATTGACATTTTTCACGCTATGACAGTCATTTAGGCATCGTTTTAAAACATTATGATTGCACTTTAATATGGTATATCATTTGTAGCCTAATGTGCATTTTTAGAAATTGGTCAATTTGATAGATCGGTAGAATTATTGTTATATGTTTAATAAACGCAGTAATCTGAGGTTCCGATATGGTTGCAATTAACTTTGGCAGTTTTTGTGCTAGGACAGTCGTTTATGCACCATTTTAAAGCATTAAAATTGCCATTTGTTTTGGTATAACATTTTTTGCATAATAGAGTTTTAGAAAATGGCCAATTGGTAGAATTATTTGCCCAGGTTTAAAAAGACGGTAATTTGAGGTTCCGATATGGTTGTGAGTAACTTTGACAATTTTCATGCTATGACATTTATGCATAATGTGTTCGTCTAAAAAATGGTCAATTTGAAGGATCGCATAGTGGGGCAGAATGGAAATTTTTTGGAAATAAATCTGGCATTTCTAAACGACTGATCCGATCGGGATAAAATTTGGCGTGAGCCAAGGAGTATTCGAGTTTAAGTTTTAAAGATGAACCCCGCAGATGCCCCAGGGACGGAGCTGTGGCGGCTCAAAGTAGGGTACCTACGACATGTAAAATTTTTAA
>NC_060954.1:25912115-25917038 GCF_022045245.1 Lucilia cuprina
ATTATGCAATAAATTATATACCAAAACAAATGGCAACTATAATGCAATAAAAAGATATATAAACGACTGCAATAACATGAAAATTATAAATGATATTTGCAACCATATTGGAGCCTTAAATTACCGCATTTCTTAACCTGTACCAATAAATATACCGATCTATCCTATTTTTGTATAAACTCATTATGCCACAAATTATACACCAAAACAAAGTGCAACTGTAATGCTTTAAAATGATGCATAAACGATTGTCCTGGCATAAAAACTGTCAATGTTATTTGCAACCATATGGGAACCTCAAATCACAGCGTTTTTAAACTTAGAACAACAATTCTACCGATCCATCAAATTGACCATTTTTTAGATGAACACATTATGCCACAAATAATATACCAATATAAAGTGCAATCATAATGCTCTAAAATGATGCAGAAATGACTGTCATAGCATGAAAACTGTCAAAGTTATTCACAACCATATCGGAACCTCAAATTACCGCCTTTTTAAACCTGGGAAAATAATACTACCGATCTATCCAATTGGCCATTTTCTAAAAATACATTATGCAATAAATTATATACCAAAACAAATGGCAATTTTAATGCTTTAAAATGGTACATAAACGACTGCCCTAGCACGAAAACTGCCAAAGTTAATTGCAGCCATATCGGAACCTCAGATTACTGCATTTGATACAAAGAACAATAATTCTACCGATCTATCTAGTTGACCAATTTGTAAAAACACACATTATGCTACAAATTATATACCATATTAAAGTGCAATCATAGTGCTTTAAAATGATGTCTAAATGACTATCATAACGTGAAAACTGTCAATTTTATTTGCAGTCATATCGGAACCTCAAATTACTGCCTTTTTAAACCAGGGAAAATAATTCTACCGATCTATCCTATTGGCCATTTTTTAAAAATACATTATGCAATAAATTATATACCAAAACAAATGGCAATTTTAATGCTGTCCTAGCACGAAAACTGCCAAAGTTAATTGCAGCCATATCGGAACCTCAGATTACTGCATTTGATACAAAGAACAATAATTCTACCGATCTATCAAATTGACCAATTTGTAAAAACACACATTATGCTACAAATGATATACCATATTAAAGTGGAATCATAGTGCTTTAAAATGATGCCTAAATGACTATCATAGCGTGAAAACTGTCAATGTTATTTGCAGCCATATCGGAACCTTAAAATACCGCGTTTTTAAAGCTGTGAAAATAATTCTACCGATCTATCCAATTAGCCATTTTCTAAAAAGATATTATGCAAAAAATTATATACCAAAACAAATGGCAACTATAATGCAATAAAAAGATATATAAACGATATATAAAACTATAAAAGATATATAAAACTATAAAAGATATTTGCAACCATATCGGAGCCTTAAATTACCGCATTTCCAAACCTGTACCAATAAATATACCGATCTATCCAATTTTTGTAAAAATTCATTATGCCACAAACTGTACACCAAAACACAGTGCAACTGTAATGCTTTAAAATGATGCATAAACGATTGTCCTGGCATAAAAACTGTCAAAGTTATTTGCAACCATATCGGAACCTCAAATCACAGCGTTTTTAAACATAGAACAACAATTCTACCGATCCTTCAAATTGACCATTTTTTAGACGAACACATTATGCCACAAATGATATACCAAATTAAAGTGCAATCATAATGCTTTAAAATGATGCATAAATGACTGTCATAGCATGAAAACTGTCAAAGTTATTCACAACCATATCGGAACCTCAAATTACCGCCTTTTTAAACCTGGAAAAATAATTCTACCGATCTATCCAATTGGCCATTTTCTAAAACCACTTTATGCACTAAATTATATACTAAAACAAATGGCAATTTTAATTCTTTAAAATGGTGCATAAACGATTGTCCTAGCACGAAAACTGCCAAAGTTAATTGCAGCCATATCGGAACCTCAGATTACTGCATTTGATACAAAGAACAATAATTCTACCGATCTATCAAGTTGACCAATTTGTAAAAACACACATTATGCTACAAATGATATACCATATTAAACACATTATGCCACAAATGATATACCAATATAAATTGCAATCATAATGCTTTAAAACGATGCATAAATGACTGTCATAGCATGAAAACTGTCAAAGTTATTCACAACCATATCGGAACCTCAAATTACTGCCTTTTTAATCCTGGGAAAATAATTCTACCGATCTATCCTATTGGCCATTTTCTAAAAATACAATATGCAATAAATTATATACCAAAACAAATGGCAATTTTAATGCTTTAAAATGGTGCATAAACGACTGTCCTAGCACGAAAACTGCCAATGTTAATTGCAACCATATCGGAACCTCAGATTACTGCGTTTATTAAACATAGAACAATAATTCTACCGATCTATCAAATTGACCAATTTTTAAAAACACACATTATGATAAAAATTATATACCATATTAAAGTGCAATCATCTCCGATATGGTTGCAAATATCATTTATAATTTTCATGTTATTGCAGTCGTTTATATATCTTTTTATTGCATTATAGTTGCCATTTGTTTTGGTATATAATTTATTGCTTAATATATTTTTAGAAATGGCCAATTGGATAGATCGGTAGAATTATTTTCACAGCTTTCAAAACGCTGTAGTTTGAGGTTCCGATGTGGCTGCAAATAACATTGACAGTTTTCACGCTATGACAGTCATTTATGCATCATATTAAAGCATAATGATTGCACTTTAATTTCGTATATCATTTGTGGCATAATGTGTTCGTCTAAAAATGGTCAATTTGAAGGATCAGTAGAATTGTTGTTCTATGTTTAAAAACGCTGTGATTTGAGGTTCCCATATGGTTGCAAATAACATTGACAGATTTCATGCCAGGAGAATCGTTTATGCATCATTTTAAAGCATTACAGTCGAACTTTGTTTTGGTGTATAATTTGTGCCATAATGAGTTTTTACAAAAATAGGATAGATCGGTATATTTATTGGTACAGGTTAAGAAATGCGGTAATTTAAGGCTCCGATATGGTTGCAAATATCATTTATAGTTTTCATGTTATAGCAATCGTTTATATATCTTTTTATTGCATTAGAGTTGCCATTTGTTTTGGTATATAATTTGTTGCACAATATATTTTTAGAAAATGGCTAATTGGATAGATCGGTAGAATTATTTTCACAGCTTTAAAAACGCGGTATTTTAAGGTTCCGATATGGCTGCAAATAACATTGACAGTTTTCACGCTATGATAGTCATTTAGACATCATTTTAAAGCATTAATATGGTATATCATTTGTAGCATAATGTGTGTTTTTACAAATTGGTCAACTTGATAGATCGGTAGAATTATTGTTCTTTGTATCAAATGCAGTAATCTGAGGTTCCGATATGGCTCCAATTAACTTTGGCAGTTTTCGTGCTAGGACAGTCCTTTATGCACCATTTTAAAGCATTAAAATTGCCATTTGTTTTGGTATATAATTTATTGCATAATGTATTTTTAGAAAATGACCAATTGGATGGATCGGTAGTATTATTTTCCCAGGTTTAAAAAGGCAGTAGTTTGAGGTTCCGATATGGTTGTGAATAACTTTGACAGTTTTCATGCTATGACAGTCATTTATGCATCATATTAAAGCATAATGATTGCACTTTAATTTCGTATATCATTTGTGGCATAATGTGTTCGTCTAAAAAATGGTCAATTTGATGGATCGGTAGAATTGTTGTGTTATGTTTAAAAACGCTGTGATTTGAGGTTCCCATATGATTGCAAATAACATTGAAAGTTTTTATGCCAGGACAATCGCTTATGCATCATTTTAATGGATTACAGTTGCACTTTGTTTTGGTGTAATGAGTTTTGGCGTAATGAGTTTTTACAAAAATTGTAGTTGCCATTAGTTTTGGTATATAATTTATTGCATAATATATTTTTGGAAAATGGCCAATTGGATAGATCGGTAGAACTATTTTCACAGCTTTAAAAATGCGGTAATTTGATGTTCCGATATTGACAGTTTTCACGCTATGATAGTCATTTAGACATTATTTTAAAGCATTATGATTGCACTTTAATATGGTATATCATTTGTAGCATAATGTGTGTTTTTAAAAATTGGTCAATTTGATAGATCGGTAGAATTATTGTTCTATGTTTAATAAACGCAGTAATCTGAGGTTCCGATATGGTTGCAATTAACTTTGGCAGTTTTCGTGCTAGGACAGTCGTTTATGCACCATTTTAAAGCATTAAAATTGCCATTTGTTTTGGTATATAATTTATTGCATAATGTATTTTTAGAAAATGGCCAATAGGATAGATCGGTAGAATTATTTTCCCAGGTTTAAAAAGGCAGTAATTTGAGGTTCCGATATGGTTGTGAATAACTTTGACAGTTTTCATGCTATGACAGTCATTTATGCATCGTTTTAAAGCATTATGATTGGACTTTATATTGGAATATCATTTGTGGCATAATGTGTTCGTCTAAAAAATGGTCAATTTGATGGATCGGTAGAATTGTTGTGTTATGTTTAAAAACGCTGTGATTTGAGGTTCCCATATGATTGCAAATAACATTGACAGTTTTTATGCCAGGACAATCGCTTATGCATCATTTTAATGGATTACAGTTGCACTTTGTTTTGGTGTAATGAGTTTTGGCGTAATGAGTTTTTACAAAAATTGTAGTTGCCATTTGTTTTGGTATATAATTTATTGCATAATATATTTTTAGAAAATTGCCAATTGGATAGATCGGTAGAAATATTTTCACAGCTTTCAAAACGCGGTAGTTTGAGGTTCCGATATGGCTGCAAATAACATTGACAGTTTTCACGCTATGACAGTCATTTATGAATCATTTTAAAGCATT
>NC_060954.1:25917138-25924035 GCF_022045245.1 Lucilia cuprina
ACAACACCTCCTTTTTGTGCATACCAAATTTCATTAAAATCGGATTAACCGTTTAGAAGTTACCGAATTATTTCCCTCTTTTTTTTTTCCTATACCACTGTGTGTCGTGGCATGTAAATTGTCAAAGTTATTCACAACCATATTGGAACCTCAAATTACCGCCTTTTTAATCCTGTGAAAATAATTCTACCGATAAAATTGACCAATTTCTAAAAATACACATTATGCTACAAATGATATACCATATTAAAGACAAACACATTATACCACAAAAGATATAGCAAATTAAAGTGCAATCATAATGCTTTAAAATGATGCATAAATGACTGTCATAGCATGAAAACTGTCAAAGTTATTCAGAACCATATCGGAACCTAAAATTACCGCCTTTTTAAACCTGGGAAAATAATTCTATCGATTTATACAATTGGCCATTTTCTTAAAAATACATTATGCAATAAATTATATACCAAAACAAATGGCAATTTTAATGCTTTAAAATTGTGCATAAACGACTGTCCTATCACGAAAACTGCCAAAGTTAATTGCAACCATATGGAAACCTCAGATTACTGCGTTTTTAAAGCTGTGAAAATAATTCTACCGATCTATCCAATTAGCCATTTTCTAAAAATATATTATGCAACAAATTATATACCAAAACAAATGGCAATTTTAATGCTTTAAAATGGTGCATAAATGACTGTCCTAGCACGAAAACTGCCAAAGTTAATTGCAACTGCCAATTTATAAAAACACACATTAATGTACAAATGATATACCATATTAAAGTGCAATCATATTATGCTTTAAAATGATGGCTAAACGACTATCATAGCGTGAAAACTGTCAATGTTTTCTGCAGCCATATCAGAACCTCAAATTACCGCCTTTTTAAAACTGGGAAAATAATTCTACCGATCTGTCCAATTGGCCATTTTCTACAAATATATTATGCAATAAATTATATACCAAAACAAATGGCAACTATAATGCAATAAAAAGATATATAAACGACTGCAATAACATGGAAACTATAAACGATATTTGCAACCATATCGGAGCCTTAAATTACCGCATTTCTAAACCTGTACGAATAAATATACCGATCTATCAAATTTTTTTAAAAATTCATTATGCCACAAATAATACACCAAAACAAAGTGCAACTGTAATGCTTTAAAATGATGCATAAACGATTGTCCTGGTTATTTGCAGCCATATCGAAACCCCAAACTACCGCGTTTTTAAAACTGTGAAAATAATTCTACCGATCTATCCAATTGGCCATTTTCTAAAAATATATTACGCAACAAATTATACACCAAAACAAATGGCTTTAAAATGGTGCATAAACGACTGCCCTAGCACGAAAACTACCAAAGTTAATTGCAACCATAACGGAACCTCAGATTACTGCGTTTATTAAACATGGAACAATAATTCTACCGATCTATCAAATTGCTCCAAATGATATACCATATTAAAGTGCAATCATAATGCTTTAAAATGATGTCTAAATGACTGTCATAGCATGAAAACTGTCAAAGTTATTCACAACCATAACGGAACCTCAAACTACCGCCTTCTTAAACCTGGAAAAATAATTCTACCGATCAATCCAATTGGCCATTTTCTAAAAATATATTATGCAATAAATTATATACCAAAACAAATGGCAACTATAATGCAATAAAAAGATTTTTTAGACGAACACATTATGCCACAAATGATATACCAAATTAAAGTGCAATCATAATGCTTTAAAATGATGCATAAATGACTGTCATAGCATGAAAACTATCAAAATTATTCACAACCATATCGGAACCTCAAATTACCGCCTCACCTTAAATTACCGAACAGTAATTCTACCGATCTATCAAATTGACCAATTTCTAAAAATACACATTATACTACAAATTATATACCATATTAAAGTGCAATCATAATGCTTTAAAATGATTCATAAATTACTGTCATAGCGTGAAAACTGTCAATGTTATTTGCAGCCATATTGGAACCTCAAACTACCGCGTTTTTTATAAGCTGTGAAAATAATTCTACCGATCTATCCAATTGCCCATTTTCTAAAAATATATTATGCAATAAATTATATACCAAAACAAATGGCAACTATAATGCAATAAAAAGATATATAAACGACTGCAATAACACGAAAACTATAAAAGATATTTGCAACCATATCGGAGCCTTAAATAACCGCATTTCTAAACCTGTACCAATAAATATATCGATCTATCCAATTTTTTTAAAAATTCATTATGCCACAAATTATACACCAAAACAAAGTGCAACTGTAATGCTTTAAAATGATGCATAAACGATTGTCTTGGCATAAAAACTGTCAATGTTATTTGCAACCATATGGGAACCTCAAATCACAGCGTTTTTAAACATAGAACAACAATTCTATCGATCCTTCAAATTGACCATTTTTTAGACGAACACATTATGCCACAAATGATATACAAATATAAAGTACAATCATAATGCTCTAAGATGATGCATAAATGACTGTCATAGCATGAAAACTGTCAAAGTTATTCACAACCATATCGGAACCTCAAACTACCGCCTTCTTAAACCTGGGAAAATAATTCTACCGATCAATCCAATTGGCCATTTTCTAAAAATATATTATGCAATAAATTAAATACCAAAACCAATGCCAACTATAATGCAATAAAAAGATATATAAACGACTAAAATAACATGAAAACTATAAAAGATATTTGCAACCATATCGGAGCCTTATATTACCGCATTTCTAAACCTGTACCAATAAATATACCGATCTATCCAATTTTTGTAAAAACTTATTATGCCACAAATTATGCACCAAAACAAAGTGCAACTGTAATGCTTTAAAAACTATCAATGTTATTTGCAACCATATGGGAACCTCAAATCACAGCGTTTTTAAACATAGAACAACAATTCTACTGATCCTTCAAATTGACCATTTTTTAGACGAACACATTATGCCACAAATGATATACCAAATTAAAGTGCAATCATAATGCTTTAAAATGATGCATTAATGACTGTCATAGCATGAAAACTGTCAAAGTTATTCACAACCATATCGGAACCTCAAACTACCGCCTTTTTAAACCTGGGAAAATAATTCTATCGATTTATACAATTGGCCATTTTTTTAAAAATACATTATGCAATAAATTATATACCAAAACATATGACAATTTTAATGCTTTAAAATGGTGCATAAACGACTGTCCTAGCACGAAAACTGCCAAAGTTAATTGCAACCATATCGGAAACTCAGATTACTGCGTTTATTAAACATAGAACAATAGTTGCATAATATATTTTTAGAAAATGGCTAATTGGATAGATCGGTAGAATTATTTTCACAGCTTTAAAAACGCGGTATGTTAAGGTTCCGATGTGGCTGCAAATAACACTGACAATTTTCACGCTATGACAGTCATTTAGGCATCATTTTAAAGCATTATGATTGCACTTTAATATGGTATATTATTTGTAGCATAATGTGTGTTTTTACAAATTGGTTAATTTGATAGATCGGTAGAATTATTGTTCTTTGTTTAATAAACGCAGTAATCTGAGGTTCCGATATGGTTGCAATTAACTTTGGCGGTTTTCGTGCTAGGACAGTCGTTTATGCACCATTTTAAAGCATTATAGTTGCCATTTGTTTTGGTATATAATTTGTTGCATAATATATTTTTAGAAAATGTCTAATTGGATAGATCGGTATAATTATTTTCACAGCTTTAAAAACGCGGTATTTTAAGGTTCCGATATGGCTGCAAATAACATTGACAGTTTTCACGCTATGACAGTCATTTAGGCATCATTTTAAAGCATTATGATTGCACTTTAATTTGGTATATCGTTTGTGGCATTATGTGTTCGTCTAAAAAATGGTCAACTTGAATGATCGGTAGAATTGTTTTTTTATGTTTAAAAACGCTGTGATTTAAGGTTCCCATATGGTTGCAAATAACATTGACAGTTTTCATGCCAGGACAATCGTTTATGCATCATTTTAAAGCATTACAGTTGCACTTTGTTTTGGTGTACAATTTGTGGCATAATGAATTTTTACAAAAATTGGATAGATCGGTATATTTATTGGTACAGGTTTAGAAATGCGGTAATTTAAGGCTCCGATATGGTTGCAAATATCTTTTATAGTTTTCATGTTATTGCAGTCGTTTATATATCTTTTTATTGCATTATAGTTGCCATTTGTTTTGGTGTTTAATTTGTTGCATAATATATTTTTAGAAATGGATAGATCGGTAGAATTATTTTCACAGCTTTAAAAACGCGGTATTTTAAGGTTCCGATATGGCTGCAAATAACACTGACAGTTTTCACGCTATGACAGTCATTTAGACATCATTTTAAAGCATTATGATTGCACTTTAATATGGTATATCATTTGTAGCATAATGTGTATTTTTAGAAATTGGTCAATTTGATAGATCGGTAGAATTATTGTTCTAGTAATCTGACGTTCCGAGGCAGTTTTCGTGCTAGGGCAGTCGTTTATACACTATTTTTAAGCATTAAAATTGCCATTTGTTTTGGTATATAATTTATTGCATAATGTATTTTTAGAAAATGGACAATTGGATAGATCGGTAGAATTATTTTCCCAGGTTTAAAAAGGCGGTAATTTGAGGTTCCGATATGGTTGTGAATAACTTTGACAGTTTTCACGCTATGACAGTCATTTATGCATCATTTTAAAGCATTATGATTGCACTTTAATTTGGTATATCATTTGTGGCATAATGTGTTCGTCTAAAAAATGGTCAATTTGAAGGATCGGTAGAATTGTTGTTCTATGTTTAAAAACGCTGTGATTTGAGGTTCCCATATGGTTGCAAATAACATTGACAGTTTTCATGCCAGGACAATCGTTTATGCATCATTTAAAAGCATTACAGTTGAACTTTGTTTTGGGGTATAATTTGTGGCATAATGAGTTTTACAAAAATAGGATAGATCGGTATATTTACTGGTACAGGTTTAGAAATCCGATAATTTAAGGCTCCGATATGGTTACAAATATCTTTTATAGTTTTCATGTTATTGCAGTCGTTTATATATATTTTTATTGCATTATACTTGCCATTTGTTTTGGTATATAATTTATTGCATAATATATTTTTAGAGAATGGCCAATTGGATAGATCGGTAGAATTATTTTCACATCTTTAAAAACGCGGTAGTTTGAGGTTCCAATATGGCTGCAAATAACATTGACAGTTTTTACGCTAGGACAGTCATTTATGAATCATTTTAAAGCATTATGATTGCACTTTAATATGGAATATCATTTGTAGCATAATGTGTATTTTCAGAAATTGGTCAATTTGATAGATCGGTAGAATTATTGTTCTATGTTTAATAAACGCAGTAATCTGAGGTTCCGATATGGTTGCAATTAACTTTGGCAATTTTCGTGCTAGGACAGTCGTTTATGCATCATTTTAAAGCATTAAAATTGTAATTTTTTTGGTATATAATTTTTTACATAATGTATTTTTAGAAAAATGGCCAATTGGATAGATCGGTAGAATTATTTTCCCAGGTTAAAAAGGCGGTAATTTGAAGTTCCGATATGTTTGTGAATAACATTGACAGTTTTCATGCTATGACAGTCATTTATGAATCATTTTAAAGCATTATGATTGCACTTTAATTTGGTATATCATTTGTGGCATAATGTGTTCGTCAAAAAAATGGTCAATTTGAAGGATCGGTGGAATTGTTGTTATATGTTTAAAAACGCTGTGGTTTGAGGTTCCGATATGGTTGCAAATAACATTGACAGTTTTAATGACAGGACAATCGTTTATGCATCATTTTAAGCAATACAGTTGCACTTTGTTTTGGTGTACAATTTGTGGTATAATGAATTTTTACAAAAATTGGATAGATCGGTATATTTATTGGTACAGGTTGCATGTATCTTTTATAGTTTTCATGTTATAGCAGTCGTTTATATGTCTTTTTATTGCATTATAGTTGCCATTTGTTTTGGTGTATGATTTATTGCATAATATATTTTTAGAAAATGGTTAATTGGATAGATCGGTAGAATTATTTTCACAGCTTTAAAAACGCGGTATTTTAAGGTTCCGATATGGTTGCAAAAACCACTGACAGTTTTCACGCTATGACAGTCATTTAGGCATCATTTTAAAGCATTATGATTGCACTTTAATATGGTATATCATTTGTAGCATAATGTGTGTTTTTACAAATTGGTCAATTTGATAGGTCGGTAGAATTATTGTTCTATGTTTATGCCATTTGTTTTGGTATATAATTTATTGCATAATAATTCTACCGATAGATCGGTAGAATTATTTTCCCAGGTTTAAAAAGGCGGTAATTTGAGGTTCCGATATTGTTGTGAATAACTTTGACAGTTTTCATGCTATGACAGTCATTTATGCATCATTTTAAAGCATTACGATTGCACTTTAATTTGGTATATCATTTGTGGCATAATGTGTTCGTCTAAAAAATGTTCAATTTGAAGGATCGGTAGAATTGTTGTTCTATGTTTAAAAACGCCGTGATTTGAGGTTCCGATATGGTTGCAAATAACTTTGACAGTTTTCATGCCAGAGCAATCGTTTATGCATCATTTTAAAGCATTACAGTTGCACTTTGTTTTGGTGTATAATTTGTGGCATAATGAGTTTTACAAAAATAGGATAGATCGGTTAATTTATTGGTACAGGTTTAGAAATGCGATAATTTAAGGCTCCGATATGGTTACAAATATCTTTTATAGTTTTCATGTTATTGCAGTCGTTTATATATCTTTTTATTGCATTATAGTTGCCATTTGTTTTGGTATAT
>NC_060954.1:25924135-25968757 GCF_022045245.1 Lucilia cuprina
TGTTCGTCTAAAAAATGGTCAATTTGATGGATCGGTAGAATTGTTATTCTATGTTTAAAAACGCTGTGATTTGAGGTTCCCATATGGTTGCAAATAACATTGACAGTTGTTATGCCAGGACAATCGTTTATGCATCATTTTAAAGCATTACAGTTGAACTTTGTGTTGGTGTATAATTTATGGCATAATGAGTTTTTACAAAAATAGGATAGATCGGTATATTTATTGGTACATGTTTAGAAATGCGGTAATTTAAGGCTCCGATATGGTTGCTAATATCATTTATAGTTTTCATGTTATTGCAGTCGTTTATATATCTTTTTATTGCATTATAGTTGTCATTTGTTTTGGTATATAATTTATTGCATAATATATTTTTAGAAAATGGCCAATTGGATTGATCTGTAGAATTATTTTCACAGCTTTCAAAACGCGGTAGTTTGATGTTCCGATATGGCTGCAAATAACATTGACAGTTTTCACGCTATGACAGTCATTTATGAATCATTTTAAAGCATTCAATATGGTATATCATTTGTAGCATAATATGTACTTTTAGAAATTATTCAATTTGATAGATCGGTATAATTATTGTTCTATGTATAATAAACGCAGTAATCTGAGGTTCCGCTATGGTTGCAATTAACATTGGCAGTTGTCGTGCAAGAACAGTCGTTTATGCACCATTTTAAAGCATTAAAATTGTCATTTGTTTTGGTATAATTTATTGCACAATGTATTTTTAGAAAATGGCCAATTGGATAGATTGGTAGAATTATTTTCCCAGGTTTAAAAAGGCGGTAATTTGAAGTTCCGATATGGTTGTGAATAACTTTGACAGTTTTCATGCTATGACAGTCATTTATGCATCATTTTAAAGCACTATGATTGCACTTTAATTTGGCATATCATTTCTGGCATAATGTGTTCGTCTAAAAAATGGTCAATTTGAATTGTTGTTCTATGTTTAAAAACGCTGTGAGTTGAGGTTCCGATATGGTTGCAAATAACTTTGACAGTTTTCATGCCAGGACAATCGTTTATGCATCATTTTATGTTCGTCTAAAAAATGGTCAATTTGAAGGATCGGTAGAATTGTTGTTCTATGTTTAAAAACGCTGTGATTTGAGGTTTCCATATGGTTGCAAATAACATTGACAGTTCTCATGCCAGGACAATCGTTTATGCATCATTTTAAAGCATTACAGTTGAACTTTGCTTTGGTGTACAATTTGTGGCATAATGAGTTTTACAAAAATAGGATAGATCGGTATATTTATTGGTACAGGTTTAGAAATGGGGTAATTTAAGGCTCCGATATGGTTGCAAATATCTTTTATAGTTTTCATGTTATTGCAGTCATTTATATATCTTTTTATTGCATTATAGTTGCCATTTGTTATGGTATATAATTTATTGCATAATATATTTTTAGAAAATGGCCAATTGGATAGATCGGTAGAATTATTTTCACAGCTTTAAAAACACGGTAGTTTGAGGTTTAAATTTATGAATCATTTTAAAGCATTATGATTGCACTTTAATATGGTATATCATTTGTAGCATAATGTGTATTTTTAGAAATTGGTCAATTTGATAGATCGGTAGAATTATTGTTCTCTGTTTAACAAACGCTGTAATCTGAGGTTCCGATATAGATGCAATTAACTTTGGCCGTTTTCGTGCTAGGACTGTCGTTCATGCACCATTTTAAAGCATTAAATTTGCCATTTGTTTTGGTATATAATTTAGTGCATAATGTAGTTTTAGAAAATGGCCAATTGGATAGATCGGTAGAATTATTTTCCCAGGTTTAAAAAGGCGGTAATTTGAGGTTCCGATATGGTTGTGAATAACTTTGACAGTTTTCATGCTATGACAGTCATTTATGCATCATTTTAATTTGGTATATCATTTGTGGCATAATGTGTTCGTCTAAAAAATGGTCAATTTGAAGGATCGGTAGAATTGTTGTTCTATGTTTAAAAACGATGTGATTTGAGGTTCCCATATGGTTGCAAATAACATTGACGGTTTTCATGCCAGGACAATCGTTTATGCGTCATTTTAAAGCATTACAGTTGAACTTTGTTTTGGTGTATAATTTGTGGCATAATGAGTTTTTACAAAAATAGGATAGATTGGTATATTTATTGGTACAGGTTTAGAAATGCGGTAATTTAAGGCTCCGACATGGTTGCAAATATCATTTATAGTTTTCATGTTATTGCAGTCGTTTATATATCTTTTTATTGCATTATAGTTGAAATTTGTTTTGGTATATACTTTATTGCATAATATATTTTTAGAAAATGGCCAATTGGATAGATCGGTAGAATTATTTTCACAGCTTTTAAAACGCGGTAGTTTGAGGTTCCGATATGGCTGCAAATAACTTTGGCAGTTTTCACGCTATGACAGTCATTTATAAATCATTTTAAAGCATTATGATGGCACTTCAATATGGTATATCATTTGTAGCATAATGTGTATTTTTAGAAATTATTCAATTTGATAGATCGGTATAATTATTGTTCTGTGTATAATAAACACAGTAATCTGAGGTTCCGCTATGGTTGCAATTAACTTTGGCAGTTTTCGTGCTAGGACAGTCGTTCATACACCATTTTAAAGCATTAAAATTGCCATTTGTTTTGGTATATAATTTATTGCATAATATATTTTTAGAAAATGGCCAATTGGATAGATCGGTAGAATTATTTTCACAGCTGTAAAAATGCGGTATTTTAAGGTTCCGATATGGCTGCAAATAACATTGACAGTTTTCACGCTATGACAGTCATTTAGGCATCATTTTAAAGCATTATTATTGCACTTTGATTTGGTATATCATTTGTGGCATAATGTGTTCGTCTAAAAAATGGTCAATTTGAAGGATCGGTAGAATTGTTGTTCTATTTTTAAAAACGCTGTGATTTGAGGTTCCTATATGGTTGCAAATAACTTTGACAGTTTTTATGCCAGGACAATCGTTTATGCATCATTTTAAAGCATTACAGTTGCACTTTATTTTGATGTACAACTTGTAGCATAATGAATTTTTACAAAAATTGGATAGATCAGTATATTTATTGGTACAGGTTTGGAAATGCGGTAATTTAAGGCTCCGATATGGTTGCAAATATCTTTTATAGTTTTCATGTTATAGCAGTCGTTTATATATATTTTTATTGCATTATAGTTGCCATTTGTTTTGGTATATAGTTTGTTGCATAATATATTTTTAGAAAATGGCTAATTGGATAGATCGGTAGAATTATTTTCACTGCTTTAAAAATGCGGTATTTTAAGGTTCCGATATGGCTGCAAATAACATTGACAGTTTTCACGCTATGACAGTCATTTAGGCATCATTTTAAAGCATTATGATTGCACTTTAATATGTATCAGTAAATTTGATAGATCGGTAGAATTATTGTTCTATGTTTAATAAACGCAGTAATATGAGGTTCCGAGGCAGTTTTCGTGCTAGGGCAGTCGTTTATACACCATTTTAAAGCATTAAAATTGCCATTTGTTTTGGTATATAATTTATTGCATAATGTATTTTTAGAAAATGGTCAATTGGAGAGATCGGTAGAATTATTTTCCCAAAGCATTATGATTGCACTTTAATATGGTATATCATTTGTAGCATAATGTGTGTTTTTACAAATTGGTCAATTTGATAGATCGGTAGAATTATTGTTCTATGTTTAATAAACGCTGTAATCTGAGGTTCCGATATAGTTGCAATTAACTTTGGCAGTTTTCATGCTAGAACAGTCGTTTATGCACCATTTTAAAGCATTAAAATTGCCTTTTGTTTTGGTATATAATTTAGTGCATAATGTAGTTTTAGAAAATGGCCAATTGGATAGATAGGTATTTTCCCAGGTTTAAAAAGGCGGTAATTTGAGGTTCCGATATGGTTGTGAATAACATTGACAGTTTTCATGCTATGACAGTCATTTATGAATCATTTTAAAGCATTATGATTGCACTTTAATTTGGTATATCATTTGTGGCATAATGTGTTCGTCTAAAAAATGGTCAATTTGAAGGATCGGTAGAATTGTTGTTCTATGTTTAAAAACGCTGTGATTTAAGGTTCCGATATAGTTGCAAATAACTTTGACAGTTTTCATGCCAGGACAATCGTTTATGCATCATTTTAAAGAAATAGAGTTGCACTTTGTTTTGGTGTACAATTTGTGGCATAATGAAGTTTTACAAAAATTGGATAGATCGGTATATTTATTGATACAGGTTTGAAAATGCGGTAATTTAAGGCTCCGATATGGTTGCAAATATCTTTTATAGTTTTCATGTTATAGCAGTCGTTTATATATATTTTTATTGCATTAAAGTTGCCATTTGTTTTGGTATATAATTTGTTGCATAATATATTTTTAGAAAATGGCTAATTGGATAGATTGGTAGAATTCTTTTCCGAGGTTTAAAAACGCGGTATTTTAAGGTTCCGATATGGCTGCAAATAACAGTTTTCATGCTATGACAGTCATTTATGAATCATTTTAAAGCATTATGATTGCACTTTAATATGGTATATCGTTTGTAGCATAATGTGTGTTTTTAGAAATTGGTCAATTTGATAGAACGGTAGAATTACTGTTCTATGTTTAATAAACGCAGTAATCTGAGGTTCCGATATGATTGCAATTAACTTTGGCAGTTTTCGTGCTAGGACAGTCGTTTATGCACCATTTTAAAGCATTAAAATTGTCATTTATTTTGGTATATAATTTGTTGCATAATATATTTTTAAAAAACGGCTAAGTTTATGCACCATTTTAAAGCATTAAAATTGCCATTTATTTTGGTATATAATTTGTTGCATAATATATTTTTAGAAAATGGCTAATTGGATAGATCGGTAGAATTATTTTCACAGCTTTAAAAACGCGATATTTTAAGGTTCCCATATGGCTGCAAATAACATTGACAGTTTTCACGCTATGACAGGCATTTAGGCATCATTTTAAAGCATTATGATTGCACTTTAATATGGTATATCATTTGTAGCATAATGTGTGTTTTTACAAATTGGTCAATTTGATAGATCGGTAGAATTATTGTTCTATTTATAGTTTTCATGTTATTGCAGTCGTTTATATAACTTTTATTGCATTATAGTTGCCATTTGTTTTGGTATATAATTTATTGCATAATAAATTTTTAGAAAATGGCCAACTGGATAGATCGGTAGAACTATTTTCACAGCTTTAAAAATGCGGTAATTTGAGGTTCCGATATGAGTGCAAATAACATTGACAGTTCTCACGCTATGATAGTCATTTAGACATCATTTTAAAGCCTTATGATTGCACTTTAATATGGTATATCATTTGTAGCATAATGTGTGTTTTTACAAATTGTTCAACTTTATAGATCGGTAGAATTATATTTCTATGTATCAAATGTAGTAATCTGAGGTTCCGATATGGCTGCAATTAACTTTGGCAGTTTTCGTGCTAGGATAGTCGTTTATGCACCATTTTAAAGCATTAAAATTGCCATTTGTTTTAGTATATATTTTATTGCATAATGTGTTTTTAGAAAATGGCCAATTGGATAGATCGGTAGTATTATTTTCGCAGGTTTAAAAAGGCGGTAATTTGAGGTTCCGATATGGTTGTGAATAACTTTGACAGTTCTCATGCTATGACAGTCATTTATGCATCATTTTAGAGCATTATGATTGCACTTTATATTGGTATATCATTTGTGGCATAATGTGTTCGTCTAAAAAATGGTCAATTTGATGGATCGGTAGAATCATTGTTCTATATTTAAAAACGCTGTGATTTGAGGTTCCCATATGGTTGCAAATAACATTGACAGTTTTTATGCCAGGACAATCGTTTATGCATCATTTTAAAGCATTACAGTTGCACTTTGTTTTGGTGTATAATTTGTGGCATAATAAGTTTTTACAAAAATAGGATAGATCGGTATATTTATTGGTACAGGTTTAGAAATGCGGTAATTTAAGGCTCCGATATGGTTGCAAATATCATTTATAGTTTTCATGTTATTGCAGTCGTTTATATATCTTTTTATTGCATTATAGTTGCCATTTGTTTTGGTATATAATTTATTGCATAATATATTTTTAGAAAATGTCCAATTGGATAGATCGGTAGAATTATTTTCACAGCTTTCAAAACGCGGTAGTTTGAGGTTCCGATATGGCTGCAAATAACATTGACAGTTTTCACGCTATGACAGTCATTTATGAATCATTTTAAAGCATTATGATTGCACTTCAATATGATATATCATTTGTAGCATAATGTGTATTTTTAGAAATTATTCAATATGATAGGTTAGGTAGGCAGGTCGTCCTCGCGATGTCATCACTGGGGACACACTTGGGTCCAGTATTTTGATCCCTTTGTGATACCTGAAACGAGAGAAAACGGTCGGCGTATTAGTACACTTCAACCTAATCACTCTGGTTTCCACCGAACCAGTTTGTCGCACGAATATAGGAATCTATCTTCCGGATATTAACCTCCGATAGATCCGCTAAGTCATGCAGAAAGTAGCTACCTAGCAGACCCATTCTGTGATCAGCTAGGGCAGGACAATGACAGAGGAAGTGAGTTATACTCTCTTCTTCCTCTTCATCCTGGCAGCTCCTGCAGAAGTCGTTACTGGGTAAGTTCAGTCTTCTTGCATGGAGTCCGAAAGGCCAGTGGCCGTTAAGTTCCGTAGATTAACTCTCGGAATGTAGAAAAGGGCTTGGGATCTTTGTGGGTCGTAAGATGGCCACATCTGCATTGCGCAAGCTCATATAGTTTTTCACGTATCGAGCGTTTGCAGGTTGAAAGCGGTATACCGACAAAAGGGTCGGTATGCTCTCTTGCAAGCGAGGAGCCTAGCTTGGCAAGAGAGTCCGCGATGGTATTACCAGGAATTTGCTGATGTCCTGGAATCCAATACAGTCCTATTGTGGAATGTTTCGCCATCTCGTTAAGGGATGCCCGGCATTCTAGGACGTCGTGTAGACACCACTTAGAACCTTAAGGGCTGCCTGGCTGTCGGTATAAATTCGAATATTTGCACCGTATATTCGATAAAACCTGAGCCAGTTTGCAGCTCAGGTGGGGCGGAGGGCCCCCGTTATCAATAGAGCTGATGTACGAAGGATTCCCTCAAAGCGTTTGCGGTGTGAGTCCTTTTGTACAGACTTCCACCATACAATAGTATGGGCTTGACTACCATGTCAAAGAGCCATTTGGTGTTCTTGGGGTTTATGCCCCATGATTTGCCAATTGCTCTCTTACACGAGTATAAGGCCGCAGCCGCTTTTGATACTCTAGATTGAGTGTTCAAACTCCATGATAGTTTTGAATCTAGGATTACTCCCAGATATTTAGCACTATCCGATAACTTCAATTCTATCCCATTCAGTCGTGGGAGAGTCAAGGTGGGTATCTTGTACTTCTTAGTGAAGAGAACCAGTTCCGTTGCTCCACGTACTGAGTGTCTTGAGTGCAATCTCCATCCTTTGCGATAAAGTATCCAGATATTTGCCAGATACTACTACAGACACATCGTCTGCATATGCTATTACCTTAAATCCCATAGATCTAAGATCCATAAGAAGTGGGTTCAACGCTAGGTTCCACAGAAGTGGAGATAGAACTCCACCTTGTGGGGTACCGCGATTTGCCACTTTTGTGACATTTGCTGCTCCCATTTCAGAGATAATGATTCGTTGAGTCAGTAATCTCTTGATGAAAGCTGTTATTGGTTGGTTTATACCCAGGCCAGTCAGGGCCGTTGTTATCGACCCAGGGTGAACATTGTTGAAAGCCCCCTCAATGTCCAAGAAGGCAACAAGTGTATATTCCCCTTGCGCTATTGTCTTTTCAATGTGACAAACTAGCGAGTGTAGTGCAGTCTCAACAGATTTTCCCTTCATGTAGGCATGTTGAGATGCTGATAGGTGGTCAGGTTTGATATGCATTCTGAGATGCAGATCAATTATCCTTTCCAAAGTTTTGAGAAGAAAGGAGGATAGACTAATTGGTCTAAAATCCTTTGGCTTCGTGTGAGAGGTCTTTCCTCCTTTCGGTATGAAGACCACTGTGCACTTGGTCCAGGGTTCGGGTATATAAGACCATTTTAAACAGGCATCATATATCCGCGTTAGCCAAGGCATAAGATGGACAGCATTGTATTGCAAATCCGCAGGTATTATACCGTCAGGACCCGGTGATTTGTAGGGGTCGAAGCTGTTTATCGCCCAGTTGATCTTATCTTCATTTATGGATATTCCTGTATCAGCTGGGAGATCTGTAAACTGCATGTCAGTACCGTTTTCGGAGATTGACAGCCTGGAAAGTGAGTGGCCATTAAAACTTCTAAGGTTTCTTGGCTGCTAGTCGTCCAACTGCCACAGGGTTTCTGAATGAAACTTGGGACAGGAGGAGTAGATGATAAGATTTTGCGCAGACGACTGGTCTCAGAAGAACCTTCCACGCCGCTACAGAAGGTTTTCCAAGATTTGCGCTTTGCATTTCTTACCAGGTTTTTGAAGCGATTAACCGAGGTCTTGTAAGAAATCCAGTTTCCTGTTTTCTTTGCCTCGTTAAACAGTCCGCGCGTCTCTTTTCGAGATTTCGCAATGTCCGCAGACCACCATGGGGGTCTGCATCTGCCTTTGTGCATATTCTGTTTGCACGACAGTGAAGTCGCGTGTTTGAAAGCTTGATTTATGGTTTCAACCGCGTTTTCTGGTCGGTACATCCTGGAGTGAACGTGAGATTAGCCCCATTTGCATTTCCCAATCTGTTCGTCTCCTGTTTATAAAGGGCTTTGGGGCCACTTTGTCAACTACGATTTCAAAATCGATGTACTGATGGTCAGAGAAAGAGCAGTCACTTGAGACTCTCCATCCCCTTATCCTATCATGATGCATAGAACTAACCAGCGTAATGTCAAGAACTTCCCTTCTGTTTGAAACAATAAAGGTCGGTTCGGATCCTGAATTTAAGATATCAAGATTATTGCTTAGAATGAAGTTAAAGATTGACTCACCTCTAGCGTTTATGTCCGAGCTTCCCCAGACAGTGTGATGGGCATTGGCATCAGCCCCCATGATGATCGGCATGCTTTTTGAGTTTGCCATCTCTATGGATCTGCAGACCAGGTTGTTCGGTGGCTGGTCGCTGTGGTCGTGAGCCATGTACGCCGAGATAACCAATATAGCACCTACACTGGTCTCCCATATGGCTGCTACGGTGTCTTCATCACTGAAATCAGAAAGAATGAAGATGTTGAGACTGCTTTTGGCCACTATACAGGATCGAATCTTACCAGATCCTTTTGCGTACAATAGCTTAAAGCTTTTCATGCCTAGTCCACTCACCCTTTCTTGGTGAATCCAGGGTTCCTGGACTAGGGCGAGCTCCTCCCCACTTACACCCATTCGGAGGAACAGTGCAGCCGAGGCTGCTTTGGAGTGGTGGAGATTAATTAGGGTTACTCTCACCATCTCCCTTTTTGTCTATACGCAACACTGTGACGTTGGCGTCCTCCTTGTCAGAGGCAAGGAGATCGTCCTCGTCAACTGACTCTTCCCCCTCCTTAACCAACTTAGAAGTTGATTGACTCAGCGAAAGGTCAGTCTCGTCGCAAGACATATCCGCAGCGGATTGGTCAGGATCGGGATCATCCTGTTCCAATAGTCCCTTGTCGTCGCCTCGGTAGACACGAAGGAAGATCGACCCGAAGCCGTAGTAGACCTTCCCTTGTTTCTCGCGAAGCGGCGCCAAAGACTCCTGGTTCAGGATCACAACAATCCTTCTGGAGCTTCCTACAGGTTGAGAAACCCTGACGACCTTCCAATCTTGAGTTGGAAGATCCGGATTGCCAACCTGTAGAAGCTCCAGTATCGCTGCCTCTTTATGTGGTTCCGCAGGAATTATGGCGGTGGATCTAGGCCTTCGTGGGATCTCGTCCACAGAGACCACTTCCAGCTTAGCACCTTCCCACGGATCCTTTATCAGCGACACAGCCTGCTTCAGGAGCAAAGCTGAGCGCTCGTTAGAACAAGCCATTAACTTCACTCTGTTGTGAAACCAACCGCCGTCCTCACACTGTGGGGGGACCAGGGTTCTGTTTAAGAACTTCCCAGAACACCCCCATCAGCTTTTTTCGCACTATGTCCCATCTGGATGGAGACATAGCGCCATCTATGTCACCCCTGTCGATGACAGCACGCGTGAATAGGTTCTCAACCGCTTCACCGGAGGTCCTGTCATGCGGCTTGGGGGGCAACGGTTTCGGACGTTTTGTCCCGGGCTGCTGGCCCTGAAGATTAGTCTCCTCCTCAGAACGTTGCCGTTTAGGCGCGTCCTTAGACGTGAGGGGGGGACTCTTCTCCAGAACGGCCAATTTTCCCTTAGCCCATTCTAGAGAGGACTTGTCCTCTTTACTTAGCGACTCAACTGGCTTGCCAGCTAAGCGCGCTAGAATTTTGGCGGCGGAGCGCCGTTGTAGGAAGGCCCTTCTTGCTGGTGTTACGTGCCTGGGGGTCTTACTATTCGCCGTGGTGGCATTAGGAGATGCCGTTTGAGAACCCGAAATCTTGTTCGCAGTTCCCTCGTGCATAACCGGCACTGGGGTAGCTACCTTGGCTTTGGTGGCCTTAGTAGTCCCCGAAACAGGGGGTTTTATCGGCATTTTGCCAATACGGACCTGAGCTGCTTTTGAGGTACTTGGGGTGACGTCCAGAGGTGCCTCACTGCTTATTTTGCTGCATCCAGCTTTGGAGCCAGATGCTGTTATTGTTTTGCGACTGCAGGATCCAGGCTTCCCTAAATCCACAGACGCTTTTGTTTTTGGTTTGGCGCCGGTAGCATTCAGACTAGCCCGACCCGGTGTCTCCGCCGGACTAACCTGGGTGGCAGTAGCACTCGACTCTCCACAGCCTGTCGCCTTCGCCGTGGGGGTAGGGTCTCCGGAGATTGTTAGGCCCCTTACCGGATACGCGGGGCACGGTTTTTTGTCGGACATTAGGACATTGAAAACGGTGTGCATTTTATACTTGCTGCCAAGTATATGATTCTGCATATGATGTGCTTGCAGACCAAGCCGCCCAATGTGGGAACAGACGCTGGTGGATTTGGACGGACCGTCGTGGAGTTTAGGGATCTAAAGATCCCGAACGGACTGTACTGTCAAAAGATACACATCCGAAGGATGAGTAGAGATCTTTTGACAAGTACTTGGACTGGTAGCCGCCCCATCGGGGAGAAACAGACGCTACCAGTCGTGGGAAGGGTAGTTCTTAGTATGTGCTCGTCATGAGCCCCTCTGGCATGGGTAGCCCTACCAGCACGGCCTGCATGGGTCATCACACATAAGCCTTCGCATCGCGTCAAGATGACTACCCGTCGCGAAGGTCAATTTGATAGATCGGTATAATTATTGATCTATGTATAATAAACGCAGTAATCTGAGGTTCCGCTATGGTCGTTTATGCACCATTTTAAAGCATTAAAATTGCCATTTGTTTTGGTATATAATTTATTGCATAATGTATTTTTATAGATCGGTATATTTATTGGTACATGTTTGGAAATGCGGTAATTTAAGGCTCCGATATGGTTGCAAATATCTTTTATAGTTTTCATGTTATAGCAGTCGTTTATATATATTTTTATTGCATTATAGTTAAAATTTGGTTTGGTATATAATTTGTTGCATAATATATTTTTAGAAAATGGCTAATTGGATAGATCGGTAGAATTATTTTCACAGCTTTAAAAACGCGGTATTTTAAGGTTCCGATATGGCTGCAAATAACATTGACAGTTTTCACGCTATGGCAGTCATTTAGGCATCATTTTAAAGCATTATGATTGCACTTTAATATGGTATATCATTTGTAGCATAATGTGTATTTTTAGAAATTGGTCAATTTGATAGATCGGTAGAATTATTGTTCTATGTTTAATAAACGCAGTAATCTGAGGTTCCCATATGGTTGCAATTAACTTTGGCAGTTTTCGTGCTAGGACAGTCGTTTATACACCATTTTAAAGCATTAAAATTACTATTTGTTTTGGTATATAATTTATTGCATAATGTATTTTTAGAAAATGGCCAATTGGATAGATCGGTAGAACTATTTTCACAGCTTTAAAAATGCGGTAATTTGAGGTACCGATATGACTGCAAATAACATTGACAGTTTTCACGCTACGATAGTCATTTAGGCATCATTTTAAAGCATTATGATTGAACTTTAATATGGTATATCATTTGTGTGTTTTTACAAATTGGTCAACTTGATAGATCGGTAGAATTATTGTTCTATGTATCAAATGCAGTAATCTGAGGTTTTGATATGGCTGCAATTAACTTTGGCAGTTTTCGTGCTAGGACAGTCATTTATGAATCATTTTAGAGCATTATGATTGCACTTTGTTTTGGTATGTAATTTATTGCATAATGTATTTTTAGAAAATGGCCAATTGGATAGATCGGTAGTATTATTTTCCCAGGTTTAAAAAGGCGGTAATTTGAGGTTCCGATATGGTTGTGAATAACTTTGATAGTTTTCATGCTATGACAGTCATTTATGCACCATTTTAGAGCATTATAATTGCACTTTAATTTGGTATATCATTTGTGGCATAATGTGTTCGTCTAAAAAATGGTCAATTTGAAGGATCGGTAGAATTGTTGTTCTATGTTTGAAAACGCTGTGATTTGAGGTTCCGATATGGTTGCAAATAACTTTGACAGTTTTCATGCCAGGACAATCGTTTATGCATCATTTTAAAGCATTACAGTTGCACTTTGTTTTGGTGTACAATTTGTGGCATAATGAATTTTTACAAAAATAGGATAGATCGGTATATTTATTGGTACAGGTTTGGAAATGCGGTAATTTAAGGCTCCGATATGGTTGCAAATATCATTTATAGTTTTCATGTTATTACGGTCGTTTATATATCTTTTTATTGCATTTTAGTTGCCATTTGTTTTGGTATATAATTTATTGCATAATATATTTTTAGAAAATGGCCAATTGGATAGATCGGTAGAATTAACTTCACAGCTTTCAAAACTCGGTATTTTAAGGTTTCGATATGACTGCAAATAACATTGACAGTTTTCAGGCATTGACAATCATTTAGGCATCATTTTAAAGCATTATGATTGTACTTTATATTGGTATATCATTTTTAGCATAATGTGTGTTTTTACAAATTGGTCAATTTGATAGATCGGTAGAATTATTGTTCTATGTTTAATGAATTTAAAGAAAAAATAGGATAGATCGGTATATTAATTGGTACAGGTTTAGAAATGCGGTAATTTAAGGCTCCGATATGGGTACAAATATCATTTATAGTTTTCATGTTATTGCAGTCGTTTATATATCTTTTTATTGCATTATAGTTGCCATTTGTTTTGGTATATAATTTATTGCATAATATATTTTTAGAAAATGGCCAATTGGATAGATCGGTAGAATTAACTTCACAGCTTTCAAAACTCGGTATTTTAAGGTTCCGATATGACTGCAAATAACATTGACAGTTTTCAGGCATTGACAATCATTTAGGCATCATTTTAAAGCATTATGATTGCACTTTAATATGGTATATCATTTGTAGCATAATGTGTGTTTTTACAAATTGGTCAATTTGATAGATCGGTAGAATTATTGTTCTATGTTTAATAAACGCAGTAATCTGAGGTTCCGATATGGTTGCAATTGACTTTGAATAATGAATTTAAAGAAAAAATAGGATAGATCGGTATATTTATTGGTACAGGTTTAGAAATGCGGTAATTTAAGGCTCCGATATGGGTGCAAATATCATTTATAGTTTTCATGTTATTGCAGTCGTTTATATATCTACAATAATTCTACCGATCTATCAAATTGACCAATTTCTAAAAATACACATTATGCTACAAATGATATACCATATTAAAATGCATTCATAATGCTTTAAAATGATTCATAAATGATTGTCATAGCGTGAAAACTGTCAATGTTATTTGCAGCCATATCGAATCATTAAAATACCGCATTTTTAAAGCTGTGAAAATAATTCTACCGATCTATCTAATTAGCCATTTTCTAAAAATATATTATGCAACAAATTATATACCAAAACAAATGGCAACTATAATGCAATAAAAAGATATATAAACGACTGCTATAACATGAAAACTATAAAAGATATTTGCAACCATATCGGAGCCTTAAATTACCGCATTTCCAATCCTGTACCAATAAATATACCGATCTATCCAATTTTTGTAAAAATTCATTATGCCACAAATTATACACCAAAACAAAGTTCAACTGTAATGCTTTAAAATGATGCATAAACGATTGTCCTGGCATGAAAACTGTCAATGTTATTTGCAACATATGGGAACCTCAAATCACAGCGTTTTTAAACATAGAACAACAATTCTACCGATCCATCAAATTGACCATTTTTTATACGAACACATTATGCCACAGATGATATACCAATATAAAGTGCAATCGTAATGCTCTAAAATGATGCATAAATGACAGTCATGAAAACTATCAAAGTTATTCACAACCATATCGGAACTTCAAATTACCGCCTTTTTAAACCTGGGAAAATAATACTACCGATCTATCCAATTGGCCATTTTCTAAAAATACATTATGCAATAAATTATATACCAAAACAAATGGCAATTTTAATGCTTTAAAATGGTACATAAACACTGTCCTAGCACGAAAACTGCCAAAGTTAATTGCAGCCATATCGGAACCTCAGATTACTGCATTTGATACATAGAACAATAATTCTACCGATCTATCAAGTTGACCAATTTGTAAAAACACACATTATGCTACAAATGATATACCATATTACAGTGCAATCATAATGCTTTAAAATTATGTCTAAATGACTATCATAGCGTGAAAACTGTCAAAATTATTAAATTACTGTCAATGCCTTAAATTACCGCATTTCCAAACCTGTACCAACAAATATACCGATCTATCCAATTTTTGTAAAAATTCATTATGCCACAAATTGTACACCAAAACAAAGTTCAACCGTAATGCTTCAAAATGATGCATAAACTATTGTCCTGGCATGAAAACTGTCAATGTTATTTGCAACCATATGGGAACCTCAAATCACAGCGTTTTTAAACATAGAACAACAATTCTACCGATCCATCAAATTGACCATTTTTTATACGAACACATTATGCCACAGATGATATACCAATATAAAGTGCAATCATAATGCTCTAAAATGATGCATAAATGACAGTCATAGCATGAAAACTGTCAAAGTTATTCACAACCATGTCGGAACCTCAAATTACCGCCTTTTTAAACCTGGGAAAATAATACTACCGATCTATCCAATTGGCCATTTTCTAAAAATACATTATGCAATAAATTATATATCAAAACAAATGGCAATTTTAATGCTTTAAAATGGTACATAAACGACTGTCCTAGCACGAAAACTGCCAAAGTTAATTGCAGCCATATCGGAACCTCAGATTACTGCATTTGATACATAGAACAATAATTCTACCGATCTATCAAGTTGACCAATTTGTAAAAACATACATTATGCTACAAATGATATACCATATTAAAGCGCAATCATAATGCTTTAAAATGATGTCTTAATGACTATCATAGCGCGAAAACTGTCAATGTTATTTGCAGTCACATCGGAACCTCAAATCACAGCGTTTTTTAAGCTGTGAAAATATTTCTACCGATCTATACAATTGGCCATTTTCTAAAAATATATTATGCAATAAATTATATACCAAAACAAATGGCAACTATAATGCAATAAAAAGACCTATATGGGGTGGTAGGGTCAATTATGGGCCGATCCACATAAAATTTCATAGAGAGGTTTGGCTGGTATGAAAACTTATTTATGTCAAATTTCATCGCTATACTCGTTTGCTTAAGCCAGTAATGAGCGTTAAAGTCATTTTCTGAAGGGAACCTTATATGGGGGGTAGGGTCAATTATGAAACCGATCGAAATAAAATGTAGTAGAGAGATTTTGGCTAGTATGAAACTTACTTCTGTTAAATTTCATCGCTATAGTCGCATTTTTAAGCCAGTAATGAGCGTTAAAGTCATTTTTCTGACGGGGACGTTATATGGGGGTAGGGTCAATTATGAACCGATCCATATAAATTTCATAGAGAGGTTTTGGCTAGTAAGAAACTTACTTATGTCAAATTTCATCGCTATACTTGTATTTTAATGCGAGTAATAAGCGTTAAAGTAATTTTCTGAAGGGGACGTTATATGGGGGGTAGGGTCAATTATGGACCGATGTACATAAAATTTGGTTGAGAGATATTGGTTTTACATGAAACTTATGTTTGTTGAATTTCATCGCTATATTCCCATTTTTAAGCCAGTAATGAGCGTTAAAGTCATTTTCTAAAGGGGACCTTATATTGGGGGTAGGTCAATTATGGACCGATCCACATAAAATTTTATAAAGATTTTTTGGCTGGTAAGAAACTTACTTATGTCAAATTTCATTTTTAAGAGAGTAATGAGCGTTAAAGTCATTTTCTGAAGGGGACGTTATATGGGGGGTAGGGTCAATTATGGACTGATATACATAAAATTTGGTTGAGAGATATTGGCATGCATGAAACTTATGTGTGTCGAATTTCATCTATATTCCCATTTTAAAGCCAGTAATCAACTATTTAGTCATTTTCTAAAGGGGACCTTATATGGGGGGTAGGGCCAATTATGGTCCTATGTCCGCCATAATGAAGAATTATTTTGCAGACGTCAAAAAACTGACCTGGCGAAATTTTGCGGTATTTGCTTCGTAAACAACGAATTTGTGAATATTTGAAGCTATTTATACAATATTCAGGGGGGTACATTTGTATGGGGGCTATGTGTGAAATCGTTGACCGATTTTGCCCATTTTCAATACCAAACATTTCTGATCAATAAAATATATTTTGGGAAAAATTTCATCTCAATATCTCTTATTTTGTGGACGCTATCGTGCCAACAACAGACAGACGGACATGGTTAGATCGTCTTAGAATCTTACGAGGTCCCAGAATATATATACTTTATTGGATAGATGGGTAGAATTATTTTCACAGCTTTAAAAATGCGGTAGTTTGAGGTTCCAATATGGCTGCAAATAACATTGACAGTTTTCACGCTATGACAGTCATTTATGAATCATTTTAAAGCATTATGATTGCACTTTAATATGGTATATCATTTGTAGCATAATGTGTATTTTTAGAAATTGGTCAATTTGATAGATCGGTAGAATTATTGTTCTATGTTTAATAAACGCAGTAATCTGAGGTTCCGATATGGTTGCAATTAACTTTGGCAGTTTTCGTGCTAGGACAGTCGTTTATGCACCATTTTAAAGCATTAAAATTGCCATTTGTTTTGGTATATAATTTATTGCATAATGTATTTTTAGAAAATGGCCAATTGGATAGATCGGTAGAATTATTTTCACAGCTTTAAAAACGCGGTATCTTAAGGTTCCGATATGGTTGTGAATAACTTTGACAGTTTTCATGCAAATTTAAAATTGCAATTTGTTTTGGTATATAATTTATTGCATAATGTATTTCTAGAAAATGGCCAATTGGATAGATCGGTAGAATTATTTTCACAGCTTTAAAAAACGCGGTGTTTTAAGGTCCGATATGGTTGTGAATAACTTTGACAGTTTTCATGCTATGACAGTCATTTATGCATCATTTTAAAGCATTATGATTGCACTTTAATTTGGTATATCATTTGTGGCATAATGTGTTCGTCTAAAAAATGGTCAATTTGAAGGATCGGTAGAATTGTTGTTCTATGTTTAAAAACGCTGTGATTTGAGGTTCCGATATGGTTGCAAATAACTTTGACAGTTTTCATGCCAGGGCAATCGTTTATACATCATTTAAAGCATTACAGTTGGTGTATAATTTGTGGCAAATTGAGTTTTTACAAAAATTGGATAGATCGGTATATTTATTGGTACAGGTTTAGAAATGCAGTAATTTAAGGCTCCGATATGGTTGCAAATATCATTTATAGTTTTCATGTTATTGCAGTCGTTTATATATCTTTTTATTGCATTATAGTTGCCATTTGTTTTGGTATATAATTTATTGCGTAATGTATTTTTAGAAAATGGCCAATTGGATAGATCGGTAGAATTATTTTCACAGCTTTAAAAACGCGGTATTTAAGGTTCCGATATGGCTGCAAATAACATTGACAGTTTTCACGCTATGACAGTCATTTAGGCATCATTTTAAAGCATTATGATTGCACTTTAATATGGTATATCATTTGTAGCATAATGTGTGTTTTTACAAATTGGTCAATTTGATAGATCGGTAGAATTATTGTTCTATGTTTAATAAACGCAGTAATCTGAGGTTCCGATATGGTTGCAATTAACTTTGGCAGTTTTCGTGCTAGGACAGTCGTTTATGCACCATTTTAAAGCATTAAAATTGCCATTTGTTTTGGTATATAATTTATTGCATAATGTATTTTTAGAAAATGGCCAATTGGATAGATCGGTAGAATTATTTTCCCAGGTTTAAAAAGGCGGTAGTTTGAGGTTCCAATATGGTTGTGAATAACTTTGACAGTTTTCATGCTATGACAGTCATTTATGCATCATTTTAAAGCATTATGATTGCACTTTAATTTGGTATATCATTTGTGGCATAATGTGTTCGTCTAAAAAATGGTCAATTTGAAGGATCGGTAGAATTGTTGTTCTATGTTTAAAAACGCTGTGATTTGAGGTTCCGATATGGTTGCAAATAACTTTGACAGTTTTCATGCCAGGACAATCGTTTATGCATCATTTTAAAGCATTATAGTTGCACTTTGTTTTGGTGTACAATTTGTGGCATAATGAATTTTTACAAAAATTGGATAGATCGTAATTTATTGGTACAGGTTTGGAAATGCGGTAATTTAAGGCTCCGATATGGTTGCAAGTATCATTTATAGTTTTCATCTTATTGCAGTCGTTTATATATCTTTTTATTGCATTATAGTTGCCATTTGTTTTGGTATATAATTTATTGCATAATGTATTTTTAGAAAATGGCCAATTGGATAGATTGGACAGCTTTCAAAACGCAGTAGTTTGAGGTTCCGATATGGCTGCAAATAACATTGACAGTTTTCCCGCTATGACAGTCATTTATGAAACATTTTAAAGCATTATGATTGCACTTTAATATGGTATATCATTTGTAGCATAATGTGTATTTTTAGAAATTATTCAATTTGATAGATCGGTATAATTATTGTTCTATGTATAATAAACGCAGTAATCTGAGGTTCCGCTATGGTTGCAGTACAGTCGTTTATGCACCATTTTAAAGCATTAAAATTGCCATTTGTTTTGGTATATAATTTATTGCATATATATATTTTTAGAAAATGGCCAATTGGATAGATCGGTAGAATTACTTTCCCAGGTTTAAGAAGGCGGTAGTTTGAGGTTCCGATATGGTTGTGAATAACTTTGACAGTTTTCATGCTATGACAGCCATTTATGCATCATTTTAAAGCATTATGATTGCACTTTAATTTGGTATATCATTTGTGGCATAATGTGTTCGTCTAAAAAATGGTCAATTTGAAGGATCGGTAGAATTGTTGTTCTATGTTTAAAAACGCTGTGATTTGAGGTCCCATATGGTTGCAAATAACATTGACAGTTTCCATGCCAGGACAATCGTTTATGCATCATTTTAAAGCATTACAGTTGGTGTATAATTTGTGGCATAATGAGTTTACAAAAATAGGATAGATCGGTATATTTATTGAGTTTTTACAAAAATAGGATAGATCGGTATATTTATTGGCAATCGTTTATGCATCATTTTAAAGCATTACAGTTGGTGTATAATTTGTGGCATAATGAGTTTTTACAAAAATAGGATAGATCGGTATATTATTGGTACAGGTTTAGAAATGCGGTAATTTAAGGCTCCGATATGGTTGCAAATATCATTTATAGTTTTCATGTTATTGCAGTCGTTTATATATCTTTTTATTGCATTATAGTTGCCATTGGATAGATTGGACAGCTTTCAAAACGCAGTAGTTTGAGGTTCCGATATGGCTGCAAATAACATTGACAGTTTTCACGCTATGACAGTCATTTATGAAACATTTTCATGGTTGCAAATAACTTTGACAGTTTTCATGCCAGGACAATCGTTTATGCATCATTTTAAAGCATTACAGTTGCACTTTGTTTTGGTGTATAATTTGTGGCATAATGAATTTTACAAAAAAAGGATAGATCGGTATATTCATTGGTACAGGTTTAGAAATGCGGTAATTTAAGGCTCCGATATGGTTGCAAATATCTTTTAGAAAATGGCCAATTGGATAGATCGGTAGAATTATTTTCACAGCTTTAAAAACGCGGTATTTTAAGGTTCCGATATGGTTGTGAATAACTTTGACAGTTTTCATGCTATGACAGTCATTTATGCATCATTTTAAAGCATTATGATTGCACTTTAATTTGGTATATCATTTGTGGCATAATGTGTTCGTCTAAAAAATGGTCAATTTGAAGGATCGGTAGAATTGTTGTTCTATGTTTAAAAACGCTGTGATTTGAGGTTCCGATATGGTTGCAAATAACTTTGACAGTTTTCATGCCAGGACAATCGTTTATGCATCATTTTAAAGCATTACAGTTGCACTTTGTTTTGGTGTATAATTTGTGGCATAATGAGTTTTTACAAAAATTGGATAGATCGGTATATTTATTGGTACAGGTTTAGAAATGCGGTAATTTAAGGCTCCGATATGGTTGCAAATATCATTTATAGTTTTCATGTTATTGCAGTCGTTTATATATCTTTTTATTGCATTATAGTTGCCATTTGTTTTGGTATATAATTTATTGCATAATATATTTTTAGAAAATGGCCAATTGGATAGATCGGTAGAATTATTTTCACAGCTTTAAAAACGCGGTATTTTGAGGTTCCGATATGGCTACAAATAACATTGACAGTTTTCACGCTATGACAGTCATTAAGGCATCATTTTAAAGCATTATGATTGCACTTTAATATGGTATATCATTTGTAGCATAATGTGTGTTTTTACAAATTGGTCAATTTGATAGATCGGTATAATTATTGTTCTATGTATAACAAACGCAGTAATCTGAGGTTCCGCTATGGTTGCAATTAACTTTGGCAGTTTTCGTGCTAGGACAGTCGTTTATGCACCATTTTAAAGCATTAAAATTGCCATTTGTTTTGGTATATAATTTATTGCATAATGTATTTTTAGAAAATGGCCAGTTGGATAGATCGGTAGAATTATTTTCCCAGGCTTTAAAAGGCGGTAATTTGAAGTTCCGATATGGTTGTGAATAACTTTGACAGTTTTCATGCTATGACAGTCATTTATGCATCATTTTAAAGCATTATGATTGCACTTTAATTTGGTATATCATTTGTGGCATAATGTGTTCGTCTAAAAAATGGTCAATTTGAAGGATCGGTAGAATTGTTGTTCTATGTTTTAAAAACGCTGTGATTTGAGGTTCCGATATGGTTGCAAATAACTTTGACAGTTTTCATGCCAGGACAATCGTTTATGCATCATTTTAAAGCATTACAGTTGCACTTTGTTTTGGTGTATAATTTGTGGCATAATGAATTTTTACAAAAATTGGATAGATCGGTATATTTATTGGTACAGGTTTGGAAATGCGGTAATTTAAGGCTATCATTTATAGTTTTCATGTTATTGCAGTCGTTTATATATCTTTTTATTGCATTATAGTTGCCATTTGTTTTGGTATATAATTTATTGCATAATATATTTTTAGAAAATGGCCAATTGGATAGATCGGTAGAATTATTTTCACAGCTTTCAAAACGCGGTAGTTTGAGGTTCCGATATGGCTGCAAATAACATTGACAGTTTTCACGCTATGACAGTCATTTATGAATCATTTTAAAGTATTATGATTGCACTTCAACATGGTATATCATCTGTAGCATAATGTGTATTTTTATAAATTATTCAATTTGATAGATCGGTATAATTATTGTTCTATGTATAATAAACGCAGTAATCTGAGGTTCCGCTATGGTTGCAATTAACTTTGGCAGTTTTCGTGCTAAGACAGTCGTTTACGCACCATTTTAAAGCATTAAAATTGCCATATTTTTTGGTATATAATTTATTGCATAATGTATTTTTAGAAAATCGCCAATTGGATAGATCGGTAGAATTATTTTCCCAGGTTTAAATTGGATAGATCGGTATATTTATTGGTACAGGTTTGGAAATGCGGTAATTTAAGGCTCCGATATGGTTGCAAATATCTTTTGTAGTTTTCGTGTTATAGCAGTCGTTTATATATCTTTTTATTGCATTATAGTTGCCATTTGTTTTGGTATATAATTTTTTGCATAATATATTTTTAGAAAATGGCCAATTGTATAGATCGGTAGAAATATTTTCACAGCTTTAAAAACGCTGTGATTTGAGGTTCCGATGTGACTGCAAATAACATTGACAGTTTTCACGCTATGACAGTCATTAAGGCATCATTTTAAAGCATTATGATTGCACTTTAATATGGTATATCATTTGTAGCATAATGTGTGTTTTTACAAATTGGTCAATTTGATAGATCGGTAGAATTATTGTTCTATGTTTAATAAACGCAGTAATCAGTCGTTTATGCACCATTTTAAAGCATTAAAATTGCCACTTGTTTTGGTATATAATTTATTGCATAATGTATTTTTAGAAAATGGCCAATTGTATAGGTCGGTAGAATTATTTTCCCAGGTTTAAAAAGGCGGTAATTTGAGGTTCCGATATGGTTGTGAATAACTTTGACAGTGATCATGCTATGACAGTCATTTATGCATCATTTTTAACCTTGACAGTTTTCATGCTATGACAATCGTTTATGCATCATTTTAAAGCATTATGATTGCACTTTAATTTGGTATATCATTTGTGGCATAATGTGTATTTTTAGAAATTGGTCAATTTGATAGATCGGTAGAATTATTGTTCTATGTTTAATAAACGCAGTAATCTGAGGTTCCGATATGGTTGCAATTAACTTTGGCAGTTTTCGTGCTAGGACAGTCGTTTATGCACCATTTTAAAGCATTAAAATTACTATTTGTTTTGGTATATAATTTATTGCATTGATTTATTATTATTGCATGACGGTCATTCATGCATCATTTTAAAGCATTGTGATTGCACTTTAATTTGGTTTATCATTTGTGGCATAATGTGTTCGTCTAAAAAATGGTCAATTTGAAGGATCGTTGAATTGTTGTTCTATGCTTAAAAACGCTGTTGTTGCAAATAACTTTGACAGTTTTCATGCCAGGACAATCGTTTATGCATCATTTTAAAGCATTACTTGCACTTTGTTTTGGTGTATAATTTGTGGCATAATGAGTTTTTACAAAAATAGGATAGATCGGTATATTTATTGGTACAGGTTTAGAAATGCGGTAATTTAAGGCTCCGATATGGTTGCAAATATCTTTTATAGTTTTCATGTTATTACAGTCGTTATATATATCTTTTTATTGTATTATAGATGCCATTTCTTTTGTATATAATTTATTGCATGATATTTTTTAGAAAATGGCCAATTGGATAGATCGGTAGAATTATTTTCACAGTTTTAAAAGGGCGGTAATTTGAGGTTCGATATGGCTGCAAATAACATTGCAGTCGTTTGTATGCCTTTTGTTTTGGTATATAATTTATTGCATAATATATTTCTAGAAAATGGCCAATTGGATAGATCGGTAGAATTATTTTTCCAGGTTTAAAAAGACGGTAGTTTGAGGTTCCGATATGGCTGCAAAATAACGTTGGCAGTTTTCACGCTATGACAGTCATTTATGAATCATTTTAAAGCACTATGGTTGCACTTTAATATGGTATATCATTTGTAGCATAATGTGTATTTTTAGAAATTGGTCAATTTGATAGATCGGTAGAATTATTGTTCTATGTTTAATAAACGCAGTAATCTGAGGTTCCGATATGGTTGCAATTAACTTTGGCAGTTTTAGTGCTAGGACAGTCGTTTATGCACCATTTTAAAGCATTAAAATTGCCATTTGTTTTGGTATATAATTTATTGCATAATGTATTTTTAGAAAATGGCCAATTGGATAGATCGGTAGAATTAATTTCCCAGGTTTAAAAAGGCGGTAATTTGAGGTTCCAATATGGTTGTGAATAACTTTGACAGTTTACATGCCAGGACAATCGTTTATGTATCATTTTAAAGCATTACTGTTGCACTTTGTTTTGGTGTACAATTTGTGGCATAATGAATTTTTACAAAAATTGGATAGATCGGTATATTTATTGGTACAGGTTTGGAAATGCGGTAATTTAAGGCTCCGATATGGTTGCAAATATCTTTTATAGTTTTCATGTTATAGCAGTCGTTTATATATCTTTTTATTGCATTATAGTTGCCATTTGTTTTGGTATATAATTTGTTGCATAATATATTTTTAGAAAATGGCTAATTGGATAGATCGGTAGAATTATTTTCACAGCTTTAAAAACGCGGTATTTTAAGGTTCCGATATGGCTGCAAATAACATTGACAGTTTTCACGCTTTGACAGTCATTTAGGCATCATTTTAAAGCATTATGATTGCACTTTAATATGGTATATCATTTGTAGCATAATGTGAGTTTTTACAAATTGGTCAATTTGATAGATCGGTAGAATTATTGTTCTATGTTTAATAAACGCAGTAATCTGAGGTTCCGATATGGTTGCAATTAACTTTGGCAGTTTTCGTGCTAGGACAGTCGTTTATGCACTATTTTAAAGCATTAAAATTGCCATTTGTTTTGGTATATAATTTATTGCATAATGTATTTTTAGAAAATGGCCAATTGGATAGATCGGTAGAATTATTTTCACAGCTTTAAAAGCACGGTAATTTAAGGCTGCAAATAACATTGACAGTTTTAACGCTATGAAAGTCATTTAGCCATTTAGCAATTTGATAGATGGTTAGAATTTTAAAGCATTATGATTGCACTTTAATATGGTATATCATTTGTAGCATAATGTGTGTTTTTACAAATTGGTCAACTTGATAGATCGGTAGAATTATTGTTCTATGTATAAAATGCAGTAATCTGAGGTTCCGATATGGCTGCAATTAACTTTGGCAGTTTTCGTGCTAGGATAGTCGTTTATGCACCATTTTAAAGCATTAAAATTGCCATTTGTTTTGGTATATAATTTATTGCATAATGTATTTTTAGAAAATGGCCAATTAGACAGATCGGTAGTATTATTTTCCCAGGTTTAAAAAGGCGGTAATTTGAGGTTCCGATATGGTTGTGAATAACTTTGACAGTTTTCATGCTATTACAGTCATTTATGCATCATTTTAAAGCATTATGATTGCACTTTATATTGGTATATCATTTGTGGCATTATGTTGTTCGTCTAAAAAAAGTATAATTATTTTACAGCTTTAAAAACACGGTAGTTTATGGTTCCGATATGGCTGCAAATAACATTGACAGTTTTCACGCAATGATAGTCATTTAGGCATCATTTTAAGCATTATTATTGCACTTTAATATGGTATATCATTTGTAGCATAATACAATTATATAACGGAACCTTAAAATACCGCGTTTTTTAAAGCTGTGAAAATAATTCTTCTACCGATCTATCCAATTAGCCATTTTCTAAAAATATATTATGCAATAAATTATATACCAAAACAAATTGCAACTACAATGCAATAAAAATATATATAAACGACCAGCAATAACATGGAAACTATAAAAGATATTTGCAACCATATCGGAGCCTTAAACTACCGCATTCCAAACCTGTACCAATAAATATACCGATCGATCCAATTTTTGTAAAAATTCATTATGCCACAACAGTAATGTAGCATAAAGTGCAACAGTAATGCTTTACGATTGTCCTGGCATGTAAACTGTCAAAGTTATTCACAACCATATTGGAATCTCAAATTACCGCCTTTTTAAAAACTGAGAAAATAATTCTACCGATCTATCCAATTGGCCATTTTCTAAAAATACATTATGCAATAAATTATATACCAAAACAGATGGCAATTTTAATGCTTTAAAATGGTGCAAAAACGACTGTCCTAGCACGAAAACTGCCAAAGTTAATTGCAACCATATCGGAACCTCAGATTACTGCGTTTATTAAACATAGAACAACAATTCTACCGATTCATCAAATTGACCATTTTTTAGACGAACACATTATGCCACAAATGATATACCAATATAAAGTGCAATCATAATGCTCTAAAATGATGCATAAATGACTGTCATAGCATGTAAACTGTCAATGTTATTTGCAGCCATATCGGAACCTCAAACTACCGCCTTTGTAAAGCTGTGAAAATAATTCTACCGATCTATCCAATTGGCCATTTTCTAAAAATATATTATGCAATAAATTATATACCAAAACAAATGGCAACTATAATGCAATAAAAAGATATATAAACGACTGCAATAACATTAAAACTATAAATGATATTTGCAACCATATCGGAGCCTTAAATTACCGCATTTCTAAACCTGTACCAATAAATATACCGATCTATCCTATTTTTGTAAAAACTCATTATGCCACAAATTGTACACCAAAACAAAGTGCAACTGTAATGCTTTAAAATGATGCATAAACGATTGTCCTGGCGTAAAAACTGTCAATGTTATTTGCTGCCATATGGGAACCTCAAATCACAGCGTTTTTAAACATAGAACAACAATTCTACCGATCCATCAAATTGACCATTTTTTAGACGAACACATTATGCCACATGAAATAACTTGAGCAAACTTCTATAGATTGGAAGAGCGGGGGTGAAACAAGTGGAGCAATCTAAAAGAAGTTTGAAATAATTATAATTACTCTCGTCCGAGTAATTATAATTATATGCGTGCGGTAAAAAAAGAAAAGAGAAATAAGCGGGGATTAATAAAATATTTCTTTTCCTTTTAATAAGAGAGTAAGGGTTTTGGGGAATGAGGAAACTCACCTTTTGTTCTGCCGGGCCAAATCAAAGAAGTAGAGTTTGAGGTTTTTTTATATTTTATTTTTGTTCACAGCACTGAGTTTAAAGAGCGGGAGAGATATTTTAATCTTTACTCAACGATTGATGATTTGCAAGTGAAGTTTTATTTTCGCGATTACAATAAAGGAAGCTTAAGATTTATACAAAATGGCAATTCAGCTAATAATTACAACAATTTGACAATTCATTTTTCGTACTAAAAAGGGTTTACTTAACAATGATATATTTAAAATATTACGGTAATGCAGTTTATGACAATTCAATGCAATTCAATATAACTGGCAACAGTAAGAATATAATTAAAAAAGTAAACAATTCAAATCTTATAATTCACAAAATAATTCAAAATAATAATACCGATCTATCCAATTGGCCATTTTCTAAAAATACATTATGCAATAAATTATATACCAAAACAAATGGCAATTTTAATGCTTTAAAATGGTGCATAAACTGTCCTAGCACGAAAACTGCCAAAGCTAATTGCAGCCATATCGGAACCTCAGATTACTGCATTTGATACATAGCACAATAATTCTACCGATCTATAAAGTTGACCAATTTGTAAAAACACACATTATGCTACAAATTATATACCATATTAAAGTGCAATCATAATGCTTTAAAATGATGCCTAAATGACTGCCATAGCGTGAAAACTGTCAATGTTATTTGCAACCATATCGGAACCTTAAAATACCGCGTTTTTAAAGCTGTGAAAATAATTCTACCGATCTATCCAATTAGCCAATTTCTAAAAATATATTATGCAACAAATTATATACCAAAACAAATGGCAACTATAATGCAATAAAAACATATATAAACGTCTGCTATAACATGAAAACTATAAAAGATATTTGCAACCATATCGGAGCCTTAAATTACCACATTTCCAAACCTGTACCAATAAATATACCGATCTATCCAATTTTTGTAAAAATTCATTATGCCACAAATTGTACACCAAAACAAAGTGCAACTGTAATGCTTTAAAATGATGCATAAACGATTGTCCTGGCATAAAAACTGTCAATGTTATTTGCAACCATATCGGAACCTCAAAAAAAAGCGTTTTTAAACATAGAACAACAATTCTACCGATCCTTAAAATTGACCATATTTTAGACGAACGCATTATGCCACAAATGGTATACCAAATTAAAGTGCAATCATAATGCTTTAAAATGATGCATAAATGACTGTCATAGCATGAAAACTGTCAAAGTTATTTACAAGCATATCGGAACCTCAAATTACCGCCTTTTTAAACCTGGGAAAATAATTCTACCAATCTATCCAATTGGCCATTTTCTAAAACTGCATTATGCACTAAATTATATACCACAACAAATGACAATTTTAATGCTTTAAAAAACTGTCAATGTTATTTGCAGACATATTGGAACCTCAAACTACCGCGTTTTTAAAGCTCTGAAAATAATTCTACCGATCTATAATGCCACAAATTATACACCAAAACAAAGTTCAACTGTAATGCTTTAAAATGATGCATAAACGATTGTCCTGGCATGAAAACTGTCAATGTTATTTGCAACCATATGGAAACCTCAAATCACAGCGTTTTTAAACATAGAACAACAATTCTACCGATCCTTCAAATTGACCATTTTTTAGACGAACACATTATGCCACAAATGATATAGCAAATTAAAGTGCAATCATAATGCTTTAAAATGATTCATAAATGACTGTCATAGCATGAAAACTGTCAAAGTTATTCACAACCATATCGGAACCTCAAATTACCGCCTTTTTAAACCTGGGAAAATAATACTACCGATCTATCCAATTGGCCATTTTCTAAAAATATATTATGCAACAAATTATATACCAAAACAAATGGCAACTATAATGCAATAAAAAGATATATAAACGACTGCTATAACATGAAAACTATAACATATATTTGCAACCATATCGGAGCCTTAAATTACCGCACTTCCAAACCTGTACCAATAAATATACCGATCTATCCAATTTTTGTAAAAATTCATTATGCCACAAATTGTACACCAAAACAAAGTGCAACTGTAATGCTTTAAAATGATGCATAAACGATTGTCCTGGCATAAAAACTGTCAATGTTATTTGCAACCATATCGGAACCTCAAATCACAGCGTTTTTAAACATAGAACAACAATTCTACCGATCCTTCAAATTGACCATTTTTTAGACGAACACATTATGCCACAAATGATATACCAAATTAAAGTGCAATCATAATGCTTTAAAATGATGCATAAATAACTGTCGTAGCATGAAAACTGTCAAAGTTATTCACAACCATATCGGAACCTCAAATTACTGCCTTTTTAAACCTGCGAAAATAATACTGCCGATCTATCCAATTGGCCATTTTCTAAAAATACATTATACAATACATTATATACCAAAACAAATGGCAATTTTAATGCTTTAAAATGGTGCATAAACGACTGTCCTAGCACGAAAACTGCCAAAGTTAATTGCAACCATATGGGAAGCTCAGATTACTGCGTTTATTAAACATAGAACAATAATTCTACCGATCTATCAGATTGACCAATTTCTAAAAATACACATTATGCCACAAATGATATACCATGTTAAAGTGCAATCATAATGCTTTAAAATGATGCCTAAATGACTGTCATAGCGTGAAAACTGTCAATGTTATTTGCAGCCATATCAGAACTTTAAAATACCGCGTTTTTAAAGCTGTGAAAATAATTCTGTCGATCTATCCAATTAGCCATTTTCTAAAAATATATTATGCAACAAATTATATACCAAAACAAATGGCAACTATAATGCAATAAAAAGATATATAAACGACTGCTATAACATGAAAACTATAATAGATATTTGTAACCATATCGGAGCCTTAAATTACCGTATTTCCAAACCTGTACCAATAAATATACCGATCTATCCAATTTTTGTAAAAATTAATTATGCCACAAATTGTACACCAAAACAAAGTGCAGCTGTAATGCTTTAAAATGATGCATAAACGATTGTCCAATTTCTAAAAACACACATTATGCTACAAATGATATACCATATTAAAGTGCAATCATAATACTTTAAAATGATTCATAAATGACTATCATAGCGTGAAAACTGTCAATGTTATTTGAAGCTATATCGGAACCTTAAAATACCGCGTTTTTAAAGCTGTGAAAATAATTCTACCGATCTATCCAATTAGCCATTTTCTAAAAATATATTATGCAACAAATTATATACCAAAACAAATGGCAACTATAATGCAATAAAAAGATATATAAACGACTGTTTTAACATGAAAACTATAAAAGATATTTGCAACCATATCGGGGCCTTAAATTACCGCATTTCTAAACCTGTACCAATAAATATACTGATCTATCCATTTTTTTTTAAAAATTCATTATGCCACAAATTATACACCAAAACAAAGTGCAACTGTAATGCTTTAAAATGATGCATGAACGATTGTTCTGGCATAAAAACTGTCAAAGTTATTTGCAACCATATCGGAACCTCAAATCACAGCGTTTTTAAACATAGAACAACAATTCTACCGATCTATCAAATTGACCAATTTCTAAAAATACACATTATGCTACAAATGATATACCATATTAAAGTGCAATCATAATGCTTTAAAATGATTCATAAATCACTGTCATAGCGTGAAAACTGTCAATGTTATTTGCAGCCATATTGGAACCTCAAACTACCGCGTTTTTTAAGCTGTGAAAATAATTATACCGATCTAACCAATTAGCCGTTTTCTAAAAATATATTATAAAACAAATTATATACCAAAACAAATGGCAACTATAATGCAATAAAAAGATATATAAACGACTGCTATAACATGAAAACTATAAAAGATATTTGCAACCATATCGTAGCCTTAAACTACCGCATTTCTAAACCTGTACCAATAAATATACCGATCTATCCTATTTTTGTAAAACTCATTATGCCACAAATTATACACCAAAACAAAGTGCAACTGTAATGCTTAAAAATGATGCATAAACGATTGTCCTGGCATAAAAACTGTCAATGTTATTTGCAACCATATGGGAACCTCAAATCACAGCGTTTTTAAACATAGAACAACAATTCTACCGATCCATCAAATTGACCATTTTTTAGACGAACACATTATGCCACAAATGATATACCAATATAAAGTGCAATCATAATGCTCTCAAATGATGCATAAATGACTGTCATAGCATGAAAACTGTCAAAGTTATTTACAACCATATCGGAACCTCAAATTACCGCCTTTTTAAACCTGGGAAAATAATACTACCGATCTATCCAATTGGCCATTCTCTAAAAACACATAATGCAATAAATTATATTCCAAAACAAATGGCAATTTTAATGCTTTAAAATGGTGCATAAACGACTGTCCTAGCACGAAAACTGCCAAAGTTAATTACAGCCATATCGGAACCTCAGATTACTGCATTTGATACATAGAACAATAATTCTACCGACCTATCAAGTTGACCAATTTGTAAAAACACACATTATGCTACATATGATATACCATATTAAAGTGCAATCATAATGCTTTAAAATGATGCCTAAATGACTGTCATAGCGTGAAAACTGTCAATGTTATTTGTAGCCATATCGGAATCTCAAAATACCGCGTTTTTAAAGCTGTGAAAATAATTCTACCGATCTATCCAATTAGCCATTTTCTAAAAATATATTATGCAAAAAATTATATACCAAAACAAATGGCAACTATAATGCAATAAAAAGATATATAAACGACTGCTATAACACGAAAACTACAAAAGATATTTGCAACCATATCGGAGCCTTTAATTACCGCATTTCCTAACCTGTACCAATGAATATACCGATCTATCCAATTTTTTTAAAAATTCATTATGCCACAAATTATACACCAAAACAAAGTGCAACTGTAATGCTTTAAAATGATGCATAAACGATTGTCCTGGCATAAAAACTGTCAATGTTATTTGCAACCATATAGGAACCTCAAATTATAGCTCTATTATCTCTCTAAAATTGGCACAAGTAAGTTTTATATAAGTATAAATGACACTGCAGATTTTCGTAAGGATCGGCCCTTATTTGACCCTAGCCCCCATACAAACCCCATTCAAAAAATGTCTTAAACGTCTAAAATTGACTTGTAACCATTTGTATAGCAATGAAACTCAACAAAATTAACTGTTATTTAAAAATATATCCTTTTCCCAAATTTACCGAGGATCGGCCCATATTTGACCTATATAAAGACTCATTTAGAAATTTTTGCATAATATTTGTTTAAATATTTTGGAATTATGGTAATATTCAACATAAAAGAATCTTTATAAAAAATAAAAATTTTTAAAATATACTCATTGTGTAGGGTATTTTATGGTCGGCCATGCCCGACTATACTTTCCTACTTGTTAAGGCTGTGAAAATAATTCCACCGATCTATCCAATTGGCCATTTTCTAAAAATATATTATGCAATAAATTATATACCAAAACAAATGGAAACTACAATGCAATAAAAAGATATATAAACGACTGCTATAACACGAAAACTTTAAATGATATTTGCAACCATATCGGAGCATTACCGCATTTCTAAACCTGTACCAATAAATATACCGATCTATCCAATTTTTGTAAAAATTCATTATGCCACAAATTATACACCAAAACAAAGTGCAACTGTCATGCTTTAAAATGATGCATAAACGATTGTCCTGGCATGAAAACTGTCAAATTTATTTGCAACCATATCGGAACCTCAAATCACAGCATTTTTAATTATAGTTTTTAACATAGGCCATTCTACCGATCCTTCAAATTGATCATTTTTTAGACAAACACATTATGCCACAAATAATATACCAAATTAAAGTGCAATCATAATGCTTTATTAAACGAAAGTTTGATAGAGAATGAATAAAATATTTTTTCATACAAAATATTTTACAATTTAAAATTCGAAGACAATATGATTGAAAAAAACAATTTAAACAACAAAGTATAAATAATAATGTTTTGTGAAGTGGAATATAATTGTTCTCGCTTACCCTTCCTGTGAAGTGGAATATAATTGTTCTCCCACACACTTCCTCAATTGGATTTCACTCCCAGTAAAGATCGTAACTTAGTAAATTGGGGTTTTGCAACGGCTTTGTCATAACATCAGCTAACATCTCATTTGATGGACAGTAAAGACATTTGACATCTCCTTTATCAATATGATCTTTTAAAAAATGGATCTTGGATCAGCTTTTGATCCTTTATCATGTGTAGGCAGCTTTGGTTGTCTTCGTATATTACGATAGGAAAATTTTGTGATATATGCATGTCATCTACTGCTGTTTTATACAAATGGCCTCTTTGCAGGTTTCAGACAACGAAATAAATTCGGCTTCTGTTGATGACAGGACGACAAGTGTTTGCTTTCGGCACGACCAACTTATTGTACCGCCATTTATCTGAAAAAAATATAACCAGAGTTAGATTTTCTATCTAGCCTATCTTCAGCCCAATTTGCGTCTGCATATCCTGTTAATATGTCTGGGTTAACATGTTGACAACTCATTCGCAAAAAATACTCTTGTGTGCCCTTTAAATATCTAAGAACTCTTTTCAATTCTGTCCAATCTTCCAGAGTAGGACAACTAACTTTACGAGCAAGTATTGACACGCCTGCAGCAATGTCAGGTCTTGAATATACGCTTAGGTATAATAGCGAACCAGTCAGCTTTTGATATTGATCGTTATTTAGCAAATTTTCAGATTCAACTTTACCATATCCGGGGTTCAGAGGGTATTGAGAAATTTTAGAATCTTCCAAACCACAGTGGGGCAGAATGGAAATTTTTTGGAAATAAATCTGGCACTTCTAAACGGCTGATCTGATCGGGATAAAATTTGGCGTGAGCGTAGCCAAGGAGTATTCGAGTTTAAGTTTTGAAGATGAACGTCGCAGATGCCCCAGGGACGGAGCTCTGGCGGCTCACCTACCTACGACATGTAAAATTTTTAAACTCGTGCCATTTTTTTGTTCTTCACCCAAATACAAAGATTTTTATATTTTCTGAAAGCGCTCGACGAGGTCTTGAAAAAACATGCTTGGACATACTACTTATCTCTTATAATATCCGAGTTATAGGCATTTAAAAATTTAGTGATACAAAATTTACCATACCTTGGTCCGTCTTTTTTTGAATACCGGGCGTAATTTTGGACCAAACCAATCTATCCAATTGGCTATTTTCTATATTAGAGGTCCGCAATAATTTAATGATGTGATTTATAAAACAAATGTACAAAATGTATATTTATTAAACGAAAGTTTGATAGAGAATGAATAAAATATTTTTCATACAAAATATTTTACAATTTAAAATTTGAAGACAATATGATTGAAAAAACAATTTAAACAACAAAGTATAAATAATAATGTTTTGTGAAGTGGAATATAATTGTTCTCGCACACCCTTCCTGTGAAGTGGAATATAATAGTTCTCCCACACCCTTCCTCAATTGGATTCCACTCCCAGTAAAGATCGTAACTTAGTAAATTGGGGTTTTGCAACGGCTTTGTCATAACATCAGCCAACATCTCATTTGATGGACAGCAAAGACATTTGACATCTCCTTTATCAATATGATCGTTTAAAAAATGGATCTTGGTATCGATGTGTTTAGTTCTACCACTCAGCTTTTGATCCTTTATCATGTGTAGGCAACTTTGGTTGTCTTCGTATATTACGATAGGAAAATTTTGTGATATATGCATGTCATCTAACAGCTGTTTTATACAAATGGCCTCTTTGCAGGTTTCAGACAACGAAATAAATTCGGCTTCTGTTGATGACAGGGCGACAAGTGTTTGCTTTCGGCACGACCAACTTATTGTACCGCCATTTATCTGAAAAATATAACCAGAGTTAGATTTTCTATCTAGCCTATCTTCAGCCCAATTTGCGTCTGCATATCCTGTTAATATGTCTGGGTTAACATGTTGACAACTCATTCGCAAAAAATACTCTTGTGTGCCCTTTAAATACTTAAGAACTCTTTTCAATTCTGTCCAATCTTCCAGAGTACGACAACTAACTTTACGAGGAAGTATTGACACGCCTGCAGCAATGTCAAGTCTTGAATATACGCTTAGGTATAATAGCGAACCAGTCAGCTTTTGATATTGATCGTTATTTAGCAAATTTCCAGATTCAAACTTTACCATATCCGGGGTTCAGAGGGTATTGAGAAATTTTAGAATCTTCCAAATCACAGTGGGGCAGAATGGAATTTTTTGGAAATAAATCTGGCACTTCTAAACGGCTGATCCGATCGGGATAAAATTTGGCGTGAGCGTAGCCAAGGAGTATTCGAAATTAAGTTTTGAAGATGAACGCCGCAGATGCCCCAGGGACGGAGCTCTGGCGGCTCACCTACCTACGACATGTAAAATTTTTAAACTCGTGCCATTTTTTGTTTTTCACCCAAATACAAAGATTTTTATTTTTTCTGAAAGCGCTCGACGAGGTCTTGAAAAAACATGCTTGGACATACTACTTATCTCTTATAATATCCGAGTTATAGGCATTTAAAAATTTAGTGATACAAAATTTACCATACCTTGGTCCGTCTTTTTTTGAATACCGGGCGTAATTTTGGACCAAACGGACTCAATTTTTTCTTGTTAGTTAGACAACAAAATTTTCAATAATATACAAAAAATTTCAGATCAATATCATTTACATATCCAAAAATATACGTTTTTTAATTTAAAAGTTCAAAAATTTTTAGATTTTTGCCGTTTTTATGCCCAAAATGTGTCATAGCATACGACCTCAAATATAGAAGTGTGCCAGAGAATCTTACTAAATCAACAAAAAATAATGAAGAATTGAAAGAACTGAGAGCTGCGGAAAAAAGCAGAATCCAAGAAGAATTTAAAGTTCAGATGGGATTAAACATCGACAAACCACTTCCAAGTTGCGGTAGTACAAATGACGGTAATACGGCGAGAAGGTTTTTTCGTGACAAGGAGTTGCTTCGAAGAGTTAACACTATTTTAATGGCACTGAATAGTAAACATAAAATTAATGGAAATCGATTTGAGGAAAATACATCTGAAATTTCTAAATTACTTGTATCTCTGTATCCATGGAGGGAACTAACACCAACAGTACACAAAGTATTGTGTCATGGTCAAATAATAATTGAATCGAATATTCTTTCACTTGGAGAGTTAACAGAAGAAGCCCAGGAAGCGAGGAACCGAGATTTTAAGCATATTCAACTTTTCAGCTCAAGAAAATGCTCCAGGCAATCACCAAATAAAGATATTTTTAATAGTTTACTTCTATCTTCTGATCCTGTTCTTTCAACTATGCGAAAAAGATGGATTTGTTATGAAACTCTATCATCTCAAAACGAGGAAGATTTAAAGGATTTATATTACCTTCTGGATATGTATACCGATATGACAGATTATTTTATAGAAAATAAGTAGTGTTAGGAATTAACTATATAAGCAAGTTGTAAGAATTAATTGTATTATGTTTAAGATAAACAGTTCAAATAAAAAATCTGTATTAATTGTGTTAAATTGTGTTTTATATTTCGGTGGGCGGGAAAGGTTGTTTGTGTGGGGTGATTTAGGTGTTGTTGTGCGTGGTCATAATAAAATTATATTTTTTTATTGTATATACAATGTTATAGACTTTAATAAAATAATTAACTAAATAATTTTTAAAAATTGTCCAAATATTTTATTCAGCACCAAATGTATGTTCTGTCATACTTAATATTAAAACATATTTTTGAATGCAATTGAGATATTGGCTTGAAATTTTTTGTAAAGGGTCGAGAATTTCCATATCTAACTAAAAAAGATATTAAAGGATAAATATGGACTAAATTGTTGTAGCTATCTGCGACCCTATTAAAATTTTGATATAAATCATAGTTTTATAAATTTAACAAATATGTAATATATGACAAAATCTTTATTTTTGAACAAAACTCAATGAAATCTTCAACGCTTGTTATATTTGTCATTTTAAATAAGAAAATGCAAAAAAAAAATATTTAAAAGGTCAAAGGGCATCCCGCAATTCTCAAAAATAGGAATGAAAATCCCAAAAATGGGATTTTTTACATTTTTGCCCATAGGGTCTACATTTCTTTCAGGGCTGGGAAAATACGTTTGGAGTAAATAGAAAACATATTGAGGTTTCCAAAACTGCTTTCAGTTTTCTGATCCCAGCTTTGGGATTTTAGAACATGTCGCCCAAAGTTGACGTTTTGATAAAAAATAGGTCATATTCGGAAGGACGCAGTGGCAACATTTTCAAAAAATAGGACAAGATTTATACGCGTTCTGCGTAAAGATACCTTTTAGAAAACTATAAAATTGTTATATGTTCTTAAAGAAAATTTTATTTTTAATAAAAGAGTTAAGACACTATTTGATCACAAAAACGGCAAAAATCTAAAAATTTGAATTTTTAAATTAAAAAACGTATATTTTTGGATTTGTAAATGATATTGATCTGATTATATTATTGGAAATTTTGTCGTCTAACTAACAAGAAAGAATTGAGTCCATTTGGTCCAAAATTACGCCCGGTATTCAAAAAAGTCGGACAAAGGTATGGTAAATTTTGTATCACTAAATTTTTAAATGCCTATAACTCGGATATTATAAGAGATAAGTAGTATGTCCAAGCATATTTTTAAGATCTTTGTATTTGGGTGAAAAACAAAAAAATGGCACGAGTTTAAAAATTTTACATGTCGTAGGTACCCTACTTTGAGCCGCCACGGCGCCGTCCCTGGGGCATCTGCGGGGTTCATCTTCAAAACTTAAACTCGAATACTCCTTGGCTACGCTCACGCTAAATTTTATCCCGATCGGATCAGCCGTTTAGAAATGCCAGATTTATTTCCAAAAAATTTCCATGCCCCACTGTGCAAACCAAATTCTTTCACGACATTTTTGATTTAACTTGATTGACGAATACAGTAATTTAAGTTCTTATCTAGAAATATTTCGATTCACAAATAATGACTTGCTTTTCCGAGACAATTTATTTCAAATTTTTGGGATAATAATTTTTCAACATCTCGAATAGGTTTTTCTTTTTGGCTAGCAACCCAAATATCATCAACGTAAACCAAAATATAAACTAGCCCTTCCTCGTTGGTGTATTTTGTGTATAAACATGGATCAACATCAACATCGGATTGTTATATCCTGAATATATTACATCATGTAATTTATTGTTCCATACATGTGAAGCCTGTTTGAGTCCATAAATACTCTTTTTGAGCTTACATACAAGTTTATCCCTTCCTCAAATCCCGGCGGTTGTTTCATAAAAATAACTTCTTTGAGATCTCCATTGAGGAGTGCGGACTTCACATCAAAATGAAATATCGACATTTTTCTTAACACCAGCAATTGATAATAAACGCTCTTAATGTTGTCTAACAACAGGTGCATAAAACCTCGAGCTACTAAACGTGCTTAAACCCTTGTGGTTTGCCTTCTACATCACGTTTAACCTTAAATGTCCATTTACAGCTTACGATATTGGCATTGACCGGAGCAGCAACCAACTCCCATGTACCTGAATGAATCAACGAAGCATATTCTTCCTTCATTGCCTCAACCCATTTGTCTCTTTCTTTTGATTTTAGAGCTTCTTTATATAATTTGGGTTCTACTACATCACTTTATATAGAAACTGCATTATAGCCAAAATGAGCTGGTTGTTTACCTTTATTACTTCGTGTTGATCTATGAATCTCTTGTTGTTTTTGTTCAACTAGACTTTCGTGTTGATTTATCTCCAACGATACATTATTTTCATCAACTAGGCGACTTGAATCTTTTTGATTAATCTCCACCGAAATGTTTTCATCAACTTGGCTACTTGAATCTTCATCTTCAATACTAATTCCTTCCAGACTTTGAAATGATATATCTTCGTCGGAGAACACGTTTTTATCATGACCTTCTTCTGAACTTTTGTCTTTATTTATTGTCCTTTGATTCAAATCAATAGATACTTCTGACATCTCACTGGATTAAACTCAATTGTTATTAGTTACTGACTCTTGTTCTAAAAAACTTGACATCTCTGCTAATTGTGACTTTAATGTATTAACATTAACCATCCTATAGCCTTTCGAGTGCTCATCATACCCCATAAAAGTCAGAACTTCCGTTTTATTATCAAACTTTTGACGTTTCTCCTTAGGTACAAGAACATTCCCCTTTTTACCAAAAATATGCCAGTTAGTTACGTCTGGAATCTTTCCTTCCCATAGTTGATAAGGTGTACTATCTATAGCCTTTGAGTAACATCTATTGTAAATATAATTGGCTGCATTTATGGCCTCTCCCCAAAACGAATTTGGCAATTTTGCTTCAGCAATCATACACCTGGCCATTTCAGTTAAACTTCTATTTTTCCTTTAAGCAATTCCGTTTTGCTGCGGACAATATGGGACAGTATATTGGTATTGAATGCCTTTGAATCAAGGTAATTTCGGACATGCTTAGCGGTATATTCTCCGCCATTATCAGATCTTGTTTCTTACCAATTTCAATATAAAACTTAAGTTTTTCGAAAAATTCGTCCTTTGAGTTGAGCAAGTAGGCAATTGTATAACGACTATAGTCGTCAATAAATGTTAAATAATAACATTTCTTTCCTGGAGTCATCGTTTGTATTGGCCCGCAAATATTAGTATGTACTAAGTCTAAGACTTCCTCTGATTTGAACAGACTTTGTTTACTAAATGGTGCCTTGTCATTTTACAGATAATGCAAACCTCACATAGTTTCTTTACTCCACAATCACGGATTTTCAAATGTCTTACCAGTTCCCTCTTCTCCATTTCTCTGATTGCATCTATATCACGATGTCCAAATACCTTATGCCAATAGTGAATACACTCATCCATGTTGCATGTTGTTGCCATAGCCTTTTGTTTTTCATTAAGCTGCAATTTATACAGTCCACTTGACAGAACAGCTATGCCGATTTCTTTGCCATCACTTGTACTAATAACACCACGATTAGCCTTGAAATTGACTTGAAAATTTTTACTCAAATTTGTAGACAGACATCAGATTTCCGCCAAAACGACGGAATATATACACATCACATATGTCAACATTAAAGATTTCACCTTTAGAGTTACGTAACGAAATTTTACACTTTCCCTTACCGCTAATTTTTAGAAAATGGCCAATTGTATAGATCGGTAGAAATATTTTCACAGCTTTAAAAACGCTGTGATTTGAGGTTCCGATGTGACTGCAAATAACATTGACAGTTTTCGCGCTATGATAGTCATTTAGACATCATTTTAAAGCATTATGATTGCGCTTTAATATGGTATATCATTTGTAGCATAATGTATGTTTTTACAAATTATTCAATTTGATAGATCGGTATAATTATTGTTCTATGTATAATAAACGCAGTAATCTGAGGTTCCGATATGACTGCAATTAACTTTGGCAGTTTTCGTGCTAGGACAGTCGTTTATGTACCATTTTAAAGCATTAAAATTGCCATTTGTTTTGATATATAATTTATTGCATAATGTATTTTTAGAAAATGGCCAATTGGATAGATCGGTAGTATTATTTTCCCAGGTTTAAAAAGGCGGTAATTTGAGGTTCCGATATGGTTGTGAATAACTTTGATAGTTTTCATGCTATGACTGTCATTTATGCATCATTTTAGAGCATTATGATTGCACTTTATATTGGTATATCATCTGTGGCATAATGTGTTCGTATAAAAAATTGTCAATTTGATGGATCGGTAGAATTGTTGTTCTATGTTTAAAAACGCTGTGATTTGAGGTTCCCATATGGTTGCAAATAACATTGACAGTTTTCATGCCAGGACAATAGTTTGTGCATCATTTTGAAGCATTATAGTTGAACTTTGTTTTGGTGTACAATTTGTGGCATAATGAATTTTTACAAAAATTGGATAGATCGGTATATTTATTGGTACAGGTTTGGAAATGCGGTAATTTAAGGCATTGACAGTAATTTAATAATTTTGACAGTTTTCACGCTATGATAGTCATTTAGACATAATTTGAAAGCATTATGATTGCACTGTAATATGGTATATCATTTGTAGCATAATGTGTGTTTTTACAAATTGGTCAACTTGATAGATCGGTAGAATTATTGTTCTATGTATCAAATGCAGTAATCTGAGGTTCCGATATGGCTGCAATTAACTTTGGCAGTTTTCGTTTATGCACCATTTTAAAGCATTAAAATTGCCATTTGTTTTGTTATACAATTTATTGCATAATGTATTTTTAGAAAATGGCCAATTGGATAGATCGGAATTATTTTCCCAGGTTTAAAAAGGCGGTAATTGGAAGTTCCAATATGGTTGTGAATAACTTTGACAGTTTTCATGCTATGACAGTCATTTATGCATTATTTTAGAGCATTATGATTGCACTTTATGTTGGTATATCATTTGTGGCTTAATGTGTTCGTCTAAAAAATGGTCAATTTGATGGATCGGTAGAATTGTTGTTCTATGTTTAAAACCGCTGTGATTTGAGGTTCCCATATGGTTGCAAATAAAACTGACAGTTTTTATGCCAGGACAGTCGTTTATGCATCATTTTAAAGTATTACAGTTGCACTTTGTTTTGGTGTATAATTTGTGGCATAATGAGTTTTTACAAAAAATGGATAGATCGGTATATTTATTGGTACAGGTTTAGAAATGCGGTAATTTAAGGCTCCGATATGGTTGCAAATATCTTTTATAGTTTTCATGTTATAGCAGTCGTTTATATATCTTTTTATTGCATTATAGTTGCCATTTGTTTTGGTATATAATTTGTTGCATAATATATTTTTAGAAAATGGCTAATTAGATAGATCGGTAGAATTATTTTCACAGCTTTAAAAATGCGGTATTTTAATGATTCGATATGGCTGCAAATAACATTGACAGTTTTCATGCTATGACAGTCATTTATGAATCATTTTAAAGCATTATGATTGCATTTTAATATGGTATATCATTTGTAGCATAATGTGTATTTTTAGAAATTGGTCATTTTGATAGATCGGTAGAATTATTGTTCTATGTTTAATAAATGCAGTAATCTGAGGTTCCGATATGGTTGCAATTAACTTTGGCAGTTTTCGTGCTAGGACAGTCGTTTATACACCATTTTAAAGCATTAAAATTTCCATTTGTTTTATCACTGTTCTTTTGTTTCATTTTAAATAATTCTTAAACTTTGAAGAATTTTCATTTTCAAATAAGTTTTATTTTTCCGCCATTTTCATTTCATTCTAAACGTTAGTTTTCATTTGTAAAATTCAAACATTTTAAATTCACATTTATCTTGTTAGGTTTTGATATATTCAAATTTTCAATTAAATATGTTCTCATTCAAATATATTGACATGTATTCCTTTTCACTCATATTCCTTTTTTTCACTTATTATCCACATGTCTATTAAAATAATCCTTATCCGTTTATTAAAATATCCGTTTAACTTCACTGGCTGAACATGTCCTGCCAAAATATTCCTTTCATAGTGTCTATTTTAATTATCCTTTTTCCTTAATTTTCACTTTTCAGTCTTTTCAGAATATCCTTTTTATTATTTTCTCAAAAATACACAATTTTCACAATATAAACTATTTAATATTCTCGTTTTACTTTTCCTTTTTAAAATTATTACCGCACAATTCAACAATCAAAACTATTATGAATAATTTCAACAAACCTAAAACTATCTAACAATCAAAATTTCCAAAACCATAGCATACGTGATGAAAAAATAATTTCCTAAACTACAATCACATATAATTTTCAAATTTCAAAAATAACAATTTACCTACATACAATTTTTCTACATTATTTTCAACAAAAAAAAAAAAACCTAAAAGCTAACTAGATTAAAATTTTCAAATATTAAAACATTTCAAATTTCAAAACAGTATACCAAAGCATTTTATGAATTCCCAAAAATCAAAGGTAATTTGATTGAAATAAAAATAAACATATTTGAATTGCAATTTAAATTTGAAGCAAAGTCAATGCTAACTTAATCATAAATATTTGAATTATAATTTGAATTTGGGTAAAAAGCAAGGCACACTTAATTAAAAATAGAAATATTATTCAAATTGAAATTTAAATAGGAAGAAATCTAAGCCAACTCAGTTGATTCTACCTTTTCCAAATTTGAATTCAAATTCAAATTTTAAAATAAAAACATAAATCAAAGCTAACATGATTAAAAATAAAGAAAAATATTCAAACTAAAATTTAAATTTCAAAATAACAAAGTCAAAGGCAACTGAGTGAAAAACCTTAAAAATATTTAAACTAAACTTTGAAAATAAAAATAAAAAAATCGAAGACTACTCAGTTAAAAATGTTCAAATATTCAAAATTGTAAGAAGACAAAAAAAAAAACAAATCAAAGGTTACTCATTTGGAAAATCTAAAAATATTTGAATTTAAGTCTAAAATTGAAAAAGTAACGAATATTTATGAACAAGTTAAAAATTAGAACCCAACAATATACCATATTAAAGTGCAATCATAATGCTTTAAAATGATGCCTAAACGGCTGTCATAGCGTGAAAACTGTCAATGTTATTTGCAGCCATATCGGAACCTTACTGCAATAACATGAAAACTATAAATGATATTTGCAACCATAACGGAGCCTTAAATTACCGCATTTCTAAACCTCATTATGCCACAAACTATACACCAAAACAAAGTGCAACTGTAATGCTTTAAAATGATGCATAAACGAATTTTCTTGCACAAAAACTGTCAATGTTATTTGCAACCATATGGGAACCTCAAATCGCAGCGTTTTTAAACATAGAAAAACAATTCTACCGATCCATTAAATTGACCATTTTTTAGACGAACACATTATGCCACAAATGATATACCAATATAAAGTGCAATCATAATGCTCTAAAATAATGCATAAATGACTGTCATAGCATGAAAACTGTCAAAGTTATTCACAACCATATCGGAACCTCAAATTACCGCCTTTTTAAACCTGGGAAAATAATACTACCGATCTATCCAATTGGCCATTTTCTAAAAATACATTATGCAATAAATTATATACCAAAACAATTGCAATTTTAATGCTTTAAAATGGTGCATAAACGACTGTCCTAGCACCAAAGCTGCCAAAGTTAATTGCAGCCATATCGGAACCTGAGATTACTGCATTTGATACATAGAACAATAATTCTACCGATCTATCAAGTTGACCAATTTGTAAAAACACACATTATGCTACAAATGATATACCATATTAAAGTGCAA
>NC_060954.1:25968857-25982281 GCF_022045245.1 Lucilia cuprina
ATATTATATAGAGTATAGGACCAAGCTTAGACCCTTGTGGTACTCCACAATCATACGTGATTTCGTTACTAAGTTTGTTTTTTATTTTAACACAATATGATCTGCAATCCAGGTAACTTTTAAACCAGCGTAGAAAGTTTCCTCTTATATCATTTCTTTCTAAAGTTTCGAGCAGCTTAGTATGCGATAATGTGTCGAACGCCTTACTAAAGTCAATGAAAAGAACTAAAACATGCATATTCTTACTTAAGCATTCATTTATGTGGGTTGAAAAGTTTCCTAGTAATTTATTAATATTTTTGTTTTTTTGGAAACCAAACTGGTTTTTGTTTATTATTTTAAATTTTCCAAAAAATCTGTAAGTCTTTTGACCACAACTTCTTCGAGAACTTTATCTACTACAGATAGAATAGCTATAGGTCTATAGTTATTAAAGTCCATTTTATCTCCGTTTTTAAATATTGGCCTTACTATTGATGTTTTGAGCAAATTTGGTACTACACCCTGTTCTAGGCTTGAGTTAATTAGGTTTGTAATAATGGGTGTTAACAGGCTGCCATTATTTTTGAGATCTATTGGTCGTATACCATCGATTCCTGATCCTTTTCGAATATTTAGTGTATTTAAGATATTGTAAATTTCCTCTTCGTTAGTATAATCAACGTAGATAGAATTTAGAACGTTGCTATGGGTATTGTTTATTGTATTGATATCACAATTGTGTATTAGTTTTCTCACGTTTTGATTAAAACTCAGTGCAAAATTGTTTAGAATATTATTGAAATTTTCATTTTTAAAGGTTTTTATTATAGAATTATCGATATCGTTTGGTTTCTTACCGACTATTTCGTTTAATAATTGCCATGTTGCGCGAATATCATTTCTGTTTTCATAGAACTTATTTTGATAATATTTATTTCTTTCATGAGTTATTTTTTTATTCACAAAGTTTCTAAAAGTTTTGTATTCTTGTTCGTATAGTTTGTTTTTTGGATTATTTTTCCATTTTTTAAAAAGTTTATCCCTAGTTTCACAGTATATTACAATCTCATTACTAATCCACGGATTTATAGATCTTTTTTTATTTGACTTTTGTGTTTTTGTTGAGTTTTTGTATATTTCTTTTAATGTTAAATAAATTTTGTTATATAATTGATTTGTATTTGATGTTTGGTTCATTATTAAATTCCAATTGGTTTTTTGTATATTTTTGTTAACTTTAGAATTGTTAAATTGTGGTCCCTGGCTAATTGTGGTTGGTTTACTCTGTTTGTTTACATTCTCTTCGCATATACAACAAAAAAGTGAGTAGTGATCAGATATACTGGTTGTTATTATTAAGGCCTGTGATATTGTTTTTGCTTTGCTAGATCTGTAAAAGAGATAATCAATACACGTGCTTGTTTCTCTTTTAATATCTACACGTGTACATTCGTTAATCAAACATTGCAGTCCATTGCACATGATCATATTAAGATAGGTTGTTGTTGTACTGTTTACTTTTAATGTGTCTATGTTTATGTCTCCCACTATTATGATCTCTTGCTTTTTCTTTATTTTGTTTATGATTATATCGAGTTCGTTGATGAATATGGGGACGTTTTCATGCGGGGGACGATACACTGCAAGTAAAGAAAGTGTTCTATTGTTGATATTTATATCAAGTTGTATTGTTTCAAAAGAGTTTGGTGTTAACGCAATTTCCTTAAATATTAGATCTTCTGCAATATAAACCACAATGCCTCCACCTCTGTGTTTTCTGTTGAAGAATACAGAATTGAAGCCTTTTATTGTATAAAAACTGTTTTCATTATCAGATATATAAGTCTCAACTAATATTATTAATTTGATTTTATTTATTATGTTATTTATTGTTGCAAGAAAAGGGATGAAATTTAGTCTTAAAGATCGAATGTTCATGCATATTAGTGATGTGGGATAACTTAATAGGTCATTATCGATTTGATTAAAATTGTTTAAGCTTTGTTTTTGGGTTTTATTCATTTTTGTAAATAAGGATATAAATGCAATTGTATTTTTTACAGTATATTATTTATTAATTCAATATCTGCGGAATTGTTGATGGTTAATAAGGGGGACTTTTCATTTTTGCGTGCAAAGATGACGCCATTGCGTACCCATACAAATTTCCAGTTTTCCTCCTTGGCTTTGATTTTGGCTTGCCATAGAAGATGACGATTTTTAAACGTCAATTGATCATTTATATATATAAATTTATTGTTTGTGTTATCTTTGTTTATTATATTTGATTCCACTCTATGCTTTTTAATTTTGCTCATGAATTCGTTCTTTTTTTTTTAGTGTAGAGAATTCTATGATGACTTTATCTTGTTTTTTGATTAGGTATGCATTGGCTATATCATCTTCATTTATTTCCACATTAATTGTTGTTCCAATTGTTTTGACAACTTCATACTCAGAGATTTCTCTATTTTGTATGTTTTTTATTTCAATGTTGTTTTTGATTATTTGTTGTTCTAGTTTGTTTATACGTGTTTCGTTAGTATTGATTTGTATGTCTCTTTGTTTGTCCTTTTCGTTGATCTCTTTGACTTGGTTAACTAGTGTCGCCAATGTATTTGATATCGTTGAGAGGGTAAGTTGAATTTCCTCTTTCATTTGCAAATTGGACGTATTGACGTTTGATGCGAGTTGTTCTACAGTTTTTCTGATCTCTTTCATCTCAGCCTTCAGATCGGCTACATTCGATTGGACAGAGCATAGTCTAGAATCGAAAGAGTTCAATCTAGAATCGATCGAGGTCAATGACATAGTCTCTTTGAATTTTTTTGTTTGCTCATTCTCTGCGTCCCTTTCATCATCATCATCATCGGTCCGAGCTTGCTTTTTGTTGGTATTATCATCGAAAACAACTGACTGGTAAAGTGTATTTGGAGATCTAAGCCGTGGTTTGCATATATGACACTTCCATGATGTTTTTTTCTCACCGTACATTCCATGGTAAGTGGTTTCGGAAAGGGGGCAGCAAGGAGAAAAATGAAAATTTGAGTTACAATTATAGCATTTTACATAGTTTGGCGTTATTATTTCTCTCCTACATTGTTTGCAGAGAATCTGTTGACTCATTTTGCTCAGCTTAGTATGAAATTTTGTGTTTAGTCTTAAAAAATATGATCGTTTGTTTTTCAATTTTCACTGAGGATAAAATGTTTTTATTTAACAAGATTTTGTTTATACAGATTTAATTTTTTTCACAGTAATTTAAATCAAATTGTAGAGATTCTTTAGATATATTTTTATAATTTTAATTTGTGTTTTAAGATAGTTTTTAATTGTTTATTAACGAGCGCGCAAAAAAATGGGTGTGTTCACAATGAGAACTGAACTAGATCGGTAGAATAATTTTCACAGCTTTCAAAACGCGGTAGTTTAAGGTTCCGATATGGCTGCAAATAACATTGACAGTTTTCACGCTATGACAGTCATTTATGCATCATTTTAAAGCATTACAGTTGCACTTTGTTTTGGTGTACAATTTGTGGCATAATGAATTTTTACAAAAATTGGATAGATCGGTATATTTATTGGTACTTGTTTGGAAATGCGGTAGTTTAAGGCTCCGATATGGTTGCAAATATCTTTTATAGTTTTCATGTTATAGCAGTCGTTTATATATATATTTTTATTGCATTATAGTTGAAATTTGTTTTGGTATATAATTTGTTGCATAATATATTTTTAGAAAATGGCTAATTGGATAGATCGGTAGAGCTATTTTCACAGCTTTAAAAATGCGGTAATTTGAGGTACCGATATGACTGCAAATAACATTGACAGTTTTCACGCTATGGCAGTCATTTAGGCATCATTTTAAAGCATTATGATTGCACTTTAATATGGTATATCATTTGTAGCATAATGTGTATTTTTTGAAATTGGTCAATTTGATAGATCGGTAGAATTATTGTTCTATGTTTAATAAACGCAGTAATCTGAGGTTCCCATATGGTTGCAATTAACTTTGGCTTTGCAAATATCTTTTATAGTTTTCATGTTATTGCAGTTGTTTATATATCTTTTTATTGCATTATAGTTGCCATTTGGTTTGGTATATAATTTATTGCATAATATATATCATATATAGTTTTCATGTTATTGCAGTCGTTTATATATCTTTTTATTGCATTATAGTTGCCATTTAGAAAATGGCCAATTGGATAGATAGGTAGAATTATTTTCCCAGGTTTAAAAAGGCGGTAATTTGAAGTTCCGATATGGTTGTGAATAACTTTGACTGTCTTCATGCTATGACAGTTATTTATGCATCATTTTAAAGCATAATGATACCACTTTAATTTGGTATATCATTTGTGGCATAATGTGTTCGTCTAAGAAATGGTCAATTTGAAGGATCGGTAGAATTGTTGTTCTATGTTTAAAAACGCTGTGATTTGAGGTTCAGATATGGTTGCAAATAACTTTGACAGTTTTCATGCCAGGACAATCGTTTATGCATCATTTTAAAGCATTACAGTTGCACTTTGTTTTATTGTATAATTTGTGGCATAAAGAATTTTTAAAAAAATTGGATAGATCGGTATATTTATTGGTACAGGTTTAGAAACGCGGTAATTTAAGGCTCCGATATGGTTGCAAATATCATTTACAGTTTTCATGTTATTGCAGTCGTTTATATATTTTTTTATTGCATTATATTTGCCATTTGTTTTGGTATATAATTTATTGCATAATATATTTTTAGAAAATGGCCAATTGGATAGATCGGTAGAACTATTTTCACAGCTTTAAAAACGCGGTGTTTTAAGGTTCCGATATGACTGCAAATAACATTGACAGTTTACATGCTATGATAGTCATTTAGACATCATTTTAAAGCATTATGATTGCACTTTAATATGGTATACCATTTGTAGCATAATGTGTGTTTTTAGAAATTGGTAAATTTGATAGATCGGTAGAATTATTGTTCTATGTATCAAATGCAGTAATCTGAGGTTCCGATATGGCTGCAATTAACTTTGGCAGCTTTGGTGCTAGGACAGTCGTTTATGCACAATTTTAAAGCATTGAAATTGCCATTTGTTTTGGTATATAATTTATTGCATAATGTATTTTTAGAAAATGGCCAATTGGATAGATCGGTAGTATTATTTTCCCAGGTTTAAGAAGGCGGTAATTTGAAGTTCTGATATGGTTGTGAATAACTTTGACAGTTTTCATGCTATGACAGTAATTTATGCATTATTTTAGAGCATTATGATTGCACTTTATGTTGGTATATCATTTGTGGCATAATGTGTTCGTCTAAAAAATGGTCAATTTGATGGATCGGTAGAATTGTTGTTCTATGTTTAAAAACGCTGTGATTTGAGGTTCCCATATGGCTGCAAATAACATTGACAGTTTTTATGCCAGGACAATCGTTTATGCATCATTTTAAAGCATTACAGTTGCACTTTGTTTTGGTGTATAATTTGTGGCATAATGAGTTTTTACAAAAATAGGATAGATCGGTATATTTATTGGTACAGGTTTAGAAATGCGGTAATTTAAGGCTCCGATATGGTTGCAAATATCATTTACAGTTTTCATGTTATTGCAGTCGTTTATATATATTTTTATTGCATTATAGTTGCCATTTGTTTTGGTATATAATGTATTGCATAATATATTTTTAGAAAATGGCCAATTGGATAGATCGGTAGAATTATTTCCACAGCTTTCAAAACGCGGTAGTTTGAGGTTCCGATATGGCTGCAAATAACATTGACAGTTTTCACGCTATGACAGTCATTTATGAATCATTTTAAAGCATTATGATTGCACTTTAATATGGTATATCATTTGTAGCATAATGTGTGTTTTTACAAATTGGTAAATTTGATAGATCGGTAGAATTATTGTTCTATGTTTAATAAACGCAGTAATCTGAGGTTCCGATATGGCTGCAATTAACTTTGGCAGCTTTTGTGCTAGGACAGTCGTTTATGCACCATTTTAAAGCATTAAAATTGCCATTTGTTTTGGTATATAATTTTTTGCATAATGTATTTTTAGAAAATGGCCAATTAGATAGATCGGTAGAATTATTTTCCCAGGTTTAAAAAGGCGGTAATTTGAAGTTCCGATATGGTTGTGAATAACTTTGACAGTTTTTATGCTATGACAGTCCTTTATGCATCATTTTAAAGCATTATGATTGCACTTTAATTTGGTATATCATTTGTGGCATAATGTGTTCCTCTAAAAAATGGTCAATTTGAAGGATCGTAGAATTGTTGTTCTATGTTTAAAAACGCTGTGATTTGAAGTTCCGATATGGTTGCAAATAACATTGACATTTTTCATGCCAGGACAATCGTTTATGCATCATTTTAAAGCATTACAGTTGCACTTTGTTCTGGTGTATAATTTGTGGCATAATTAAATTTTACAAAAATAGGATAGATCGGTATATTTATTGGTACAGGTTTAGAAATGCGGTAAATTAAGGCTCCGATATGGTTGCAAATATCATTTATAGTTTTCATGTTATTGGAGTCGTTTATATATCTTTTTATTGCATTATAGTTGCCATTTGTTTTGGTATATAATTTATTGCATAATATATTTTTAGAAAATGGCCAATTGGATAGATCGGTAGAATTATTTTCACAGCTTTCAAAACGCGGTAGTTTGAGGTTCCGATATAGCTGCAAATAACATTGACAGTTTTCACGCTATGACAGTCATTTATGAATCATTTTAAAGCATTATGATTGCACTTCAATATGGTAAATCATTTTTAGCTTAATGTGTATTTTTATAAATTGGTCAATTTGATAGATCGGTAGAATTATTGTTCTTTGTTTAATAAACGCAGTAATCTGAGGTTCCCATATGGTTGCAATTAACTTTGGCTTTGCAAATATCTTTTATAGTTTTCATGTTATTGCAGTTGTTTATATATCTTTTTATTGCATTATAGTTGCCATTTGGTTTGGTATATAATTTATTGCATAATATATATCATTTATAGTTTTCATGTTATTGCAGTCGTTTATATATCTTTTTATTTCATTATAGTTGCTATTTGTTTTGGTATATAATTTATTGCATTATATATTTTTAGAAAATGAACAATTAGATAGATCGGAATTATTTTCCCAGGTTTAAAAAGGCGGTAATTGGAAGTTCCAATATGGTTGTGAATAACTTTGACAGTTTTCATGCTATGACAGTCATTTATGCATTATTTTAGAGCATTATGATTGCACTTTATGTTGGTATATCATTTGTGGCACAATGTGTTCGTCTAAAAAATGGTCAATTTGATGGATCGGTAGAATTGTTGTTCTATGTTTAAAAACGCTGTGATTTGAGGTTCCGATATGGTTGCAAATAACTTTGACAGTTTTCATGCCAGGACAATCGTTTATGCATCATTTTAAAGCATTACAGTTGCACTTTGTTTTGTGTATAATTTGTGGCATAATGAATTTTTAAAAAAATTGGATAGATCGGTATATTTATTGGTACAGGTTTAGAAATGCGGTAATTTAAGGCTCCGATATGGTTGCAAATATCTATCCAATTGGCCATTTTCTAAAAATACATTATGCAATAAATTATATACCAAAACAAATGGCAATTTTAATGCTTTAAAATGGTGCATAAACGACTGTCCTAGCACCAAAGCTGCCAAAGTTAATTGCAGCCATATTGGAACCTCAGATTACTGCATTTGATACATAGAACAATAATTCTACCGATCTATCAAATTTACCAATTTCTAAAAACACACATTATGCTACAAATGATATACCTTATTAAAGTGCAATCATAATGCTTTAAAATGATGTCTAAATGACTATCATAGCATGAAAACTGTCAATGTTATTTGCAGTCATATCGGAACCTTAAAATACCGCGTTTTTAAAGCTGTGAAAATAGTTCTACCGATCTATCCAATTGGCCATTTTCTAAAAATATATTATGCAATATATTATATACCAAAACAAATGGCAAATATAATGCAATAAAAAGATATATAAACGACTGCAATAACATGAAAACTGTAAATGATATTTACAACCATATCAGAGCCTTAAATTACCGCATTTCTAAACCTGTACCAATAAATATACCGATCTATCCAATTTTTTTAAAAATTCATTATGCCACAAATTATACAATAAAACAAAGTGCAACTGTTTAAAATGTTGCATAAACGATTGTCCTGGCATGAAAACTGTCAAAGTTATTTGCAACCATATCTGAACCTCAAATCACAGCGTTTTTAAACATAGAACAACAATTCTACCGATCCTTCAAATTGACCATTTTTTAGACGAACACATTATGCCACAAATGATATACCAAATTAAAGTGCAATCATTATGCTTTAAAATGATGCATAAATAACTGTCATAGCATGAAGACTGTCAAAGTTATTCACAACCATATCGGAACTTCAAATTACCGCCTTTTTAAACCTGGGAAAATAATTCTACCGATCTATCCAATTGGCCATTTTCTAAATGGCAACTATAATGCAATAAAAAGATATATAAACGACTGCAATAACATGAAAACTATAAATGATATATATTATGCAATAAATTGTATACCAAACCAAATGGCAATTATAATGCAATAAAAAGATATATAAACAACTGCAATAACATGAAAACTATAAAAGATATTTTCAAAGCCAAAGTTAATTGCAACCATATGGGAACCTCAGATTACTGCGTTTATTAAACATAGAACAATAATTGTACCGATCTATCAAATTGACCAATTTCTAAAAATACACATTAAGCTAAAAATGATTTACCATATTGAAGTGCAATCATAATGCTTTAAAATGATTCATAAATGACTGTCATAGCGTGAAAATTGTCAATGTTATTTGCAGCCATATCGGAACCTTAAACTACCTCGTTTTGAAAGCTGTGAAAATAATTCTACCGATCTATCCAATTGGCCATTTTCTAAAAATATATTATGCAATAAATTATATACCAAAACAAATGGCAACTATAATGCAATAAAAAGATATATAAACGACTCCAATAAGCAACCATATCGGAGCCTTAAATTACCGCATTTCTAAACCTGTACCAATAAATATACCGATCTATCCTATTTTTGTAAAAACTCATTATGCCACAAATTATACACCAGAAAAAAGTGCAACTGTAATGCTTTAAAATGATGCATAAACGATTGTCCTGGCATGAAAAATGTCAATGTTATTTGCAACCATATCGGAACCTCAAATCACAGCGTTTTTAAACATAGAACAACAATTCTACCGATCCTTCAAATTGACCATTTTTTAGAGGAACACATTATGCCACAAATGATATACCAAATTAAAGTGCAATCATAATGCTTTAAAATGATGCATAAATGACTGTCATAGCATAAAAACTGTCAAAGTTATTCACAACCATATCGGAACTTCAAATTACCGCCTTTTTAAACCTGGGAAAATAATTCTACCGATCTATCCAATTGGCCATTTTCTAAAAATACATTATGCAAAAAATTATATACCAAAACAAATGGCAATTTTAATGCTTTAAAATGGTGCATAAACGACTGTCCTAGCACGAAAGCTGCCAAAGTTAATTGCAGCCATATCGGAACCTCAGATTACTGCATTTGATACATAGAAGAATAATTCTACCGATCTATCAAGTTGACCAATTTGTAAAAACACACATTATGCCACAAATGATATACCATATTAAAGTGCAATCATAATGCTTTAAAATGATGTCTAAATGACTATCATAGCATGAAAACTGTCAATGTTATTTGCAGTCATATCGGAACCTCAAATTACCGCATTTTTAAAGCTGTGAAAATAGTTCTACTGATCTATCCAATTGGCCATTTTCTAAAAATATATTATGCAATAAATTATATACCAAAACAAATGGCAAATATAATGCAATAAAAAGATATATAAACGACTGCAATAACATGAAAACTGTAAATGATATTTGCAACCATATCGGAGCCTTAAATTACCGCATTTCTAAACCTGTACCAATAAATATACCGATCTATCCAATTTTTTTAAAAATTCCTTATGCCACAAATTATACACCAAAACAAAGTGCAACTGTAATGCTTTAAAATGATGCATAAATGATTGTCCTGGCATGAAAACTGTCAAAGTTATTTGCAACCATATCTGAACCTCAAATCACAGCGTTTTTAAACATAGACCAACAATTCTACCGATCCTTCAAATTGACCATTTTTTAGACGAACACATTATGCCACAAATGATGTACCAAATTAAAGTGCAATCATAATGCTTTAAAATGATGCATAAATAACTGTCATAGCATGAAGACTGTCAAAGTTATTCACAACCATATCGGAACTTCAAATTACCGCCTTTTTAAACCTGGGAAAGTAATTCTACCGATCTATCCAATTGGCCATTTTCTAAAAATATATTATGCAATAAATTATATACCAAAATAAATGGCAACTATAATGCAATAAAAATATATATAAACGACTGCAATAACATGAAAATTATAAATGATATTTGCAACCATATCGGAGCTTTAAATTACCGCATTTCTAAACCCGTACCAATAAATATACCGACCTATCCAATTTTTTTAAAAATTCATTATGATACAAATTATACACCAAAACAAAGTGCAACTATAATGCTTTAAAATGATGAATAAACGATTGTTTTGGCATGAAAACTGTCAAAGTTATTTGCAACCATATAAATGATATACCATATCAAAGTGCAATCATAATGCTTTAAAATGATGCTAAATGACTGTCATAGCGTGAAAACTGTCAATGTTATTTGCAGCCATATCGGAACTTTAAAATACCGCGTTTTTAAAGCTGTGAAAATAATTCTACCGATCTATCCAATTAGCCATTTTCTAAAAATATATTATGCAACAAATTATATACCTAAACAAATGGCAACTATAATGCAATAAAAAGATATATAAACGACTGCTATAACATGATAACTATAAAGGATATTTGCAACCATATCGGAGCCTTAAATTACCGCATTTCCAAACCTGTACCAATAAATATACCGATCTATCCAATTTTTGTAAAAATTCATTATGCCACAAATTGTACACCAAAGCAAAGTGCAGCTGTAATGCATTAAAATAATGCATAAACGATTGTCCAATTTCTAAAAATACACATTATGCTACAAATGATATACCATATTAAAGTGCAATCATATTGCTTTAAAATGATGTATAAATGACTGTCATAGCGTGAAAACTGTCAATGTTATTTGCAGCCATATCGGAACCCTAAAATACCGTGCTTTTAAAGCTGTGAAAATAATTCTACCGATCTATCCAATTGGCCATTTTCTAAAAATATATTATGCAATAAATTATATACCAAAAAATGGCAACTATAATCCAATAAAAAGATATATAAACGACTACAATAACATGAAAATTATAAATGATATTTGCAACCATATCGGAGCCTTAAATTACCGCATTTCTAAACCTGTACCAATAAATATACCGATCTATCCTATTTTTGTAAAAAGTCACTATGCCACAAATTATACACCAAAACAAAGTGCAACTGCAATGCTTTAAAATGATGCATAAACGATTGTCCTGGCATAAAAACTTTCAATGTTATTTGCAACCATATGGGAACCTCAAATCTCAGCGTTTTTAAACATAGAACAACAATTCTACCTATCCATCAAAGTGCAATCATAATGATCTAAAATGATGCATAAATGACTGTCATAGCATGAAAACTGTCAAAGTTATTCACAACCATATCGGAACCTCAAATTACCGCCTTTTTAAAACTGGGAAAATAATACTACTGATCTATCCAATTGGCCATTTTCTAAAAATACATTATGCAATAAATTATATACGAATTTTTGTAAAAACTCATTATGCCACAAATTGTACACCAAAACAAAGTGCAACTGTAATGCTTTAAAATGATGCATAAACGATTGCCTGGCATGAAAACTGTCAAAACAAATGGCAATTTTAATGCTTTAAAATGGTGCATAGCACGAAAACTGTCAAAGTTAATTGCAACCATTGCGGAACCTCAGATTACTGCGTTTATTATATATAGAACAATAATTGAATAATTTCTAAAAATACACATTATGCTACAAATGATATACCATATTGAAGTGCAATCATAATGCTTTAAAATGATTCATAAATGACTGTCATAGCGTGAAAACTGTCAATGTTATTTGCAGCCATATCGGAACCTCAAACTACCGCGTTTTGAAAGCTGTGAAAATAATTCTACCGATCTATCCAGTTGGCCATTTTATAAAAATATATTATGCAATAAATTATATACCAAAACAAATGGCAACTATAATGCAATAAAAATATATATAAACGACTGCAATAACATGAAAACTTAAATTACCGCATTTCTAAACCTGTACCAATAAATATACCGATCTATCCTATTTTTTTAAAAACTCATTATGCCACAAATTATACACCAAAACAAAGTGTAACTGTTATGCTTTAAAATGATGCACAAACGATTGTCATGGCATGAAAACTTTCAAAGTTTTTTTGCAACCATATCGGAACCTTAAAATACCGCCTTCTTAAACCTGGGAAAATAATTTTACCGATCTATCCAATTGGCCATTTTCCAAAAATACATTATGCAATAAATTATATACCAAAACAAATGGCAATTTTAATGCTTTAAAATGGTGCATAAACGACTATCCTAGCACGAAAACTGCCAAAGTTAATTGCAACCATATCGGAACCTCAGATTACTGCGTTTAGTAAACATAGAACAATAATTCTACCGATCTATCAAATTGACCAATTTGTAAAAACACACATTATGCTACAAATGATATACCATATTGAAGTGCAATCATAATGCTTTAAAACGATTCATAAATGACTGTCATAGCGTGAAAACTGTCAATGTTATTTGCAGCCATATCGGAACCTCAAACTACCGCGTTTTGAAAGCTGTGAAAATAATTCTACCGATCTATCCAGTTGGCCATTTTATAAAAATATATTATGCAATAAATTATATACCAAAACAAATGGCAACTATAATGCAATAAAAAGATATATAAACGAGTGCAATAACATGAAAACTATAAAGGATATTTACAACCATATCGGAGCCTTAAATTACCGCATTTCTAAACCTGTACCAATAAATATACCGATCTATCCTATTTTTTTAAAAACTCATTATGCCACAAATTATACACCAAAACAAAGTGCAACTGTTATGCTTTAAAATGATGCATAAACCATTGTCATGGCATGAAAACTGTCAAAGTTATTTGCAACCATATCGGAACCTTAAAATACCGCGTTTTTAAACTTGGGAAAATAATTCTACCGATCTATCCAATTGGCCATTTT
>NC_060954.1:25982381-25989924 GCF_022045245.1 Lucilia cuprina
TTGAAGTAGCCTGGAGTATTCTAAATGAATACTACTCCGACAAAAGGGCAATAACATCAATATACTTTAAGAGTATACTTGAAGCCCCTTTAGTAACATATAACGCAAAGGGTGAAAGAAAGATGGTAAATCCTCTAGGAGTAAATCAATAGTCTTGGGAGGCAAAAAAATGCGGTAAATCCTCCCCGACAAAGCTTGCAAACGCTGGGGGCAAGTTCAAGGACAAATCCTCCAGGAAACAACTCATTCAAAATAAAATGTCCCCTGAATTGTGCAGTTGGACATATGTTACATAGATGTTCTAAATTTAGGAATTTATCTATAAATGAAAAATGGGATAAGGTACGGGAACATAAAGTATGTTTCAGATATCTTGGTGTTGGACATTCTTACAAAACGTGTCAAAGCAATTTTATTTGCAGAAGCTGTAACGGTGATCATCATACTATTCTTCACAGGGAAAAGATCCATGCAAAGACAGTAATAGTAAACGGTGATGAAGATGACGAAGCAGTACTTTCAACAGCAGTAGTGGAAGTCAAGGATGGAAACGGGCATTGGATAAAATGTCGCGCTTTATTAGATGGTGGGGCACAAGTCAACATTATTTCGAATGAATTTAGAAATAAGTTGAATATAAAAGGTTACCAAATAAATAAAAAAGTGGAAGGTTTAGAATGAAAAAAATCTTCCATGGACTAAAAGGTTGGAATAAATTGTCAAACGTACCAGGAACGCGAATGTTGTTGGGAAATTTTCCATCTAATAATATATTAGCAGATCCCAAATATAATATTCCACAAGGAGTGGATTTATTACTATCTAATCAATTTGTGTTTGATCTGATTTGCGATGGGCAAATAATTGATAAAAAGACAAACACAAAGTTACGTAACACGAAGTTAGGTTGGGTAGCATATGGACTGATGACAGCAAATGGTTCCAAACCAGAATCAAGTGTGGTCACAACAATTCAAACATCTTGTGATGAATTGTTTCAAAAGTTTTGGGAATTGAAAGAGGTTTCAAAAATGAATAATCTCACTGTTGCGGAAAAGCAATGTGAGCAACATTTTTAAGAAAACTTTAAAAGACTTACAGATGGTAAGTTTGAAGTTAAACTACCATTTAAAGATGAAAAGAATAAATTGGGTAATTCTACTATAATAGCTAAAAGAAGGTTCTTTGCTCTAGAAAGAAAAACAAAGAACTTAGACTGGAATATAATGAATTTCTTAAAAAATATTTGGAAATGGGTCATATGGAATTGATAAATAATAATTCGTTTATGAATAGTGGGTATTATTTACCACATCATTGTGTACTTAGGCCAGAGAGTACAACAACTAGCTATAGTAAGACAACAATTTTTACCACTAAGAGGTCGCCAATTAGTAAAAAATGTGACAAAGAATTGTTATAGGTGTTTCAGATCATCGTACCAGAATTTGCAGACTCTGTATGAAAGAATAGAGAACAGGCATGATATGATAGTGGCCTCCGCACCGAAAAGACGAAAAAGATCATTCTTGCCGTTTGTGGGTGGTGTATTTCATTCTCTGTTTGGATTGATGGACGAAGAACATGCCGAAGAAGTGTCCAAGAAAATAAAAGAAAACGCTGCGAAAGACGAATATTTACTGAACATTGTTAGAAATTTATCTTCATACGCAAACAAAATAAAGCTGTATTTAAAGACATAACGAAGCTGAGTGGAGCCATACAAGTGTTGGAAGGAGAAATCCATGAAACCAAAGATGAAGCTACTCGAGTTGGAGCTATAGCCAACATTCTTTCGTCATTAGAGGTACTAGAAAGAATTCAAAATGATCTCATTGGGGCAATATTCAATGCTAAAGGAAATTTTCTCAATGGAATTCTTCCGATAAGAAAGTTCAAAAAACAAATTGAACTTATTAAAGTCAACCTAAACAAGAATTTGCGGCTGCCAACGGCAGATCCTGTATAATTGGCTAAGGTGTCAAAAGTTTTCACCAGAACAACAGAAGATTTCGTGCTTTTCAGCATTCAGCTGCCGTTAATCAATCATGAAATCTTTGATGCTTATGAAGTATACCAATATCCAATAACTCACGATGGATATTCGGTAAATATTTACACCAACAGCAGATATTTCCTCATCGATAAGAGAAAGGCGCTGTATTATATTTTAAATGATGGAAACTTTGAGCACTGCCAGAAGATGAGAGATTTAACGCTATGCCATCAAGTACACCCATTATTCAACAGCAGGTCGGTAAATAGTTGTGAGGTCAAATTATTCCTCAGAGCTAAGCAAATTCCGGATAGCTGTGAAATAGAAATTAAATATCTGCAAAACTATTGGCGTCAAACATATACACCAAATACGTGGATTTTCTCGGTATATGAACAAACACCAGCAGAAGTAACTTGTCAAGATAAAACTCAACATATTGTTTTACATGGTTCAGGACTATTAACTATGGAATCGGGTTGTCATTTGGAAGCAGCAGATCTTCATTTGTGGGCATATGATACATAAACAAAAGATGTTCATTATGTGTTCCCCTCTATGAATATAACATCATTTATGCCTAACATAAGTCACTTGAAGCTTAACAGTGAAGTACAGGTGTAGAAGATTCCAGACATTCCTAAAGAAACAACAATTCTTGGTTTTCCGATAGTAGCTGAGGGCCATCATCTTAATCATTACAAAATAAGCTTGATCATTATTTTCATCATCACGGTCGTTATTATTGCCTTGTTTTGGATACTAAAAAGAACGTTTTTAATTTTTTTTATGAACTTAAGTTTTTTAAAATTTGATTTAAAAGAAAAAAAAATATTTAAAAAAATTTAACTAAAAGGTGTAATATAAAATGTATATGTTATTGCTATGTTATATATAAAGATTAAAAATTATATATATATATATATATATATATATATATATATATATTATATATATATATATAATATATTATATATATAATATATATATTTATATATATATATATATATATATATATATATATATATATATATATATATATATATATATAATATAATATATATATATATATATATATATATATATATAATATATATATATATATATATAATATATGTAGTAATTCAATTTTAAATTTTCATTTGGTTCTGTTTTGTTCTGAAAGACAAGGAGCTTTCAAGGCCGGCAGAATGTTCAATCTTGTATATTGAAATTTTATATTTAAAATAGAAAACTATGCATGTGGAATAGAAATGTGTGTTTAGATTATATGGGTAATAAAACGTATCAACAAATTAGAAGTTTTATGTATTTGCCCAAAATCAATAAAATAGTTTCAATGTTTAATGCGTTATGTCAGATGCTTGATCGTAAATGTTTATGTTGAAACGAACACACATCAGAGCATAGACTGGTGGCTGCAACAAATGCACAAGCATTGTTAGTGTGGGTTGTGTTTGCATCGTTTTATAGTTGATAAGAATTTTAGGCTAGTTTTAATATTATAAATATAAGTAAAATTATAAATAAAATTGAGTTTTCTATATACTCTTAAACCGCACGGTCGTTCTTTCCTTCTTTTACATTAATAGTTGTAATCAACTTTGGCAGTTTTCGTGCTAGGACAGTCGTTTATACACCATTTTAAAGCATTTAAATTGCCATTTGTTTTGGTATATAATTTATTGCATAATGTATTTTTAGAAAATGGCCAATTGGATAGATCGGTAGAACTATTTTCACAGCTTTAAAAATGCGGTAATTTGAGGTTCCGATATGACTGCAAATAACATTGACAGTTTTCACGCTATGACAGTCATTTAGACATCATTTTAAAGCATTATGATTGCACTTCAATATTGTATATCATTTGCAGCATAATGTGTATTGTTAGAAATTATTCAATTTGATAGATCGGTTTAATTATTGTTCTATGTATAATAAACGCAGTAATCTGAGGTTCCGCTATGGTTGCAATTAACTTTGGCAGTTTTCGTGCTAGGTCAGTCGTTCTTTCTTTTGTATCATCGTCTTGTTTTTGACTTGATGAATACAAAAGATTTTCTTCCTCAATAAATCTGTTTTTTAATTGCCCATACAATGCATTAAAATTATTTATTTAGGTTCATCAACAAATTTACCTTTAAAATAGGCATTTCTTTCCATTGTTGACGAAGGAGGTCGGAGGTCCCTATCATTTTTGTCGAATTTTTCGACATATTCCCTAAACGCTTGTCTCAATGTTATAACTTTAATTTTAGCTTTCTCGGTAGGAAGATTACTTTGAGCGACCTTGCTCAAAGTGTTATAACATGAGACAATCTCAGTCCCTAATCTCTCCTGTTTTTTATAATAGATACAGATTTTTAAATTTTTTTATAAAATTTTCACTCTTTTCTTAATATTTTCCTTTTTTAAGGAATTTTATATTAATATTTTGTTTATATACGGCGCGTGAGAAAGGGTAAGGGTATATGAAAAGGGTTTAAGGGTATATAGAGAACTCAATTTTATTTAAAATTTTACTTATATTTATAATATTAAAACTAGCCTAAAATTCTTATCAACTATAAAACGATGCATGTGGAATATTAGTCAGAAAACATTCTGATCATAAAGTATGTATTTAATGTATTGTCAGAAAACAACCCACACTAACAATGCTTGTGCATTTCGTTGATGTGTGTTCGTTTCAACATAAACATTTACGATCAAGCATCTGACATAACGCATTAAACATTGAAACTATTTTATTGATTTTGGGCAAATACATAAAACTTCTTATTTATTGATACGTTTTATTACCCGTATAATCTAAACACGCATTTCTATTCCACATGCATAGTTTTCTATTTTAAATATAAAAATTCAATATACAAGATTGAACAGCAACCATATGGGAACCTCAGATTACTGCGTTTATTAAACATAGAACAATAATTCTACCGATCTATCAAATTTACCAATTTCTAAAAATACACATTATGCTACAAATGATATACCATATTAAAGTGCAATCATAATGCTTTAAAATGATGCATAAATGACTGTCATAGCATGAAAACTGTTAAAGTTATTTGCAGCCATATTGGAACCTCAAACTACCGCGTTTTTAAAGCTGTGAAAATAATTCTACCGATCTATACAATTGGCCATTTTCTAAAAATATATTATGCAATAAATTATATACAAAATCAAATGGCAACTATAATGCAATAAAAATATATATAAACAACTGCAATAACATGAAAACTATAAAAGATATTTGCAACCATATCGGAGCCTTAAATTACCGCATTTCTAAACCTGTACCAATAAATATACCGATCTATCCTATTTTTGTAAAACTCATTATGCCACAAATTATACACCAAAACAAAGTTCAACTGTAATGCTTTAAAATGATGCATAAACGATTGTCCTGGCATGAAAACTGTCAATGTTATTTGCAGCCATACGGGAACCTCAAATCACAGCGTTTCTAAGCATAGAACAACAATTCTACCGATCCTTCAAATTGACCATTTTTTAGACGAACACATTATGCCACAAATGATATACCATATTAAAGTGCAATCATAATGCTTTAAAATGATGCATAAATGACTGTCATAGCATGAAAACTGTAAAGTTATTCACAACCATATCGGAACCTCAAACTACCGCCTTCTTAAACCTGGGAAAATAATTCTACCGATCTATCCAATTGGCCATTTTCTAAAAATACATTATGCAATGAATTATATACCAAAACAAATGGCAATTTTAATGCATTAAAATGGTGCATAAACGACTGTTCTAGCACAAAAACTGCCAAAGTTAATTGCAATCATAGCGGAACCTCAGATTACTACCTTTATTATACATAAAACAATAATTATACCGATCTATCAAATTGAATAATTTTTAAAAATACACATTATGCTACAAATGATATACCATATTGAAGTGCAATCATAATGCTTTAAAATGATTCATAAATGACTGTCATAGCGTGAAAACTGTCAATGTTATTTGCAGCCATATCGGAACCTCAAACTACCGCGTTTTGAAAGCTGTGAAAATAATTCTACCGATCTATCCAATTGGCCATTTTCTAAACATATATTTTGCAATAAATTATATACCAAAACAAATCGCAACTATAATGCAATAAAAAGATATATAAACGACTGCAATAATATGAAAACTATAAATGATATTTGCAACCATATCGGAGCCTTAAATTACCGCATTTCTAAACCTGTACCAATAAATATACCGATCTATCCTATTTTTTTAAAAACTCATTATGCCACAAATTATACACCAAAACAAAGTGCAACTGTTATGAATTAAAATGATGTATAAACGATTGTCCTGGCATAAAAACTGTCAATGTTATTTGCAACCATATGGGAACCTCAAATCACAGCGTTTTTAAACATAGAACAACAATTCTACCGATCCTTCAAATTGACCATTTTTTAGACGAACACATTATGCCACAAATGATATACCAATATAAAGTGCAATCATAATGCTCTAAAATGATGCATAAATGACTGTCATAGCATGAAAACTGTCAAAGTTATTCACAACCATATCGGAACTTCAAATTACCGCCTTTTTAAACCTGGGAAAATAATTCTACCGATCTATCCAATTGGCCATTTTCTAAAAATACATTATGCAATAAATTATATACCAAAACAAATGGCAATTTTAATGCTTTAAAATGGTGCATAAAGGACTGTCCTAGCAGGAAAACTGCCAAAGTTAATTGCAACCATATCGGAACCTCAGATTGCTGCATTTGATACATAGAACAATAATTCTACCGATCTATCAATTTGACCAATTTGTAAAAACACACATTATGCTACAAATGATATACCATATTAAAGTGCAATCATAATGCTTTAAAATGATGTCTTAATCACTATCATAGCGTGAAAATGATATTTAAATAAAATGATATTTGCAACCATATCTGAGCCTTAAATTACAGCATTTCTAAACCAAATGTACACCAAAACAAAGTGCAACTGTAATGCTTTAAAATGATGCATAAGTGATTGTCCTGGCATAAAAGCTGTCAAAGTTATTTGCAACCATATCGGAACCTCAAATCACAGCGTTTTTAAACATAGAACAACAATTCTACCGATCCTTCAAGTTGACCATTTTTTAGACGAACACATTATGCCACAAACGATATACCAAATTAAATTGCAATCATAATGCTTTAAAATGATGCATAAATGACTGTCATAGCATGAAAACTGTCAAAGTTATTCACAACCATATCGGAACCTCAAATTACCGCCTTTTTAAACCTGGGAAAATAATTCTACCGATCTTTGTAATTGGCCATTTTCTAAAACTACATTATGCGCTAAATTATATACCAAAACAAATGGCAATTTTAATGCTTTAAAATTGTGCATAAACGACTGTCCTAGCACGAAAACTGCCAAAGTTAATTGCAACCATAGCGGAACCTCAGATTACTGCGTTTATTAAACATAGAACAATAATTCTACCGATCTATCAAATTGACCAATT
>NC_060954.1:25990024-25991742 GCF_022045245.1 Lucilia cuprina
CGACAAAAACGCGAGGACATACAACCTACGTTCTCGGACAAAGGACTTTACTATCGGACAGACTGTTATCAGACGAAATTTTGCGCAAAGCTCAAAAATTAATAATTTAAACTCAAAACTTGCTCCAGTGGGCATTCAAGCCAAAGTTTTGCGTAAAATAGGACAGTATAATTATGAACTACAAGACATAGACAGCAACAGTACAGGAATATATCATGCAAAAGACATCTGGACTTAAGATTTTTTAGACTTTCCAAATTTTAGATTATAACTTGCCCTTTCCAGATCCAGTTGCCGATCTGCTAGCGCATATCTTAAGCTGTATCTGTTTTGTGAGGTCAATGCATAAGCAAAATCGGTATAGTTTTAAAATCGCCCTTTCCAGATCAAGTTGTCGATCTGCTTATACATATCTTAAGCTGTATCTGTTTTGTGAGGGCTATGGGTTTTCAAATTGTTTATTGGGTTTCAAATACTTGAGAATTTTCCAATAACAATTTTATACAAGCTTTTGTATGTATTGAAAAATTTGTATTTCATATTTTTTTCATTTGAAAATAAAATTTTAATACTGCAAAACGGAAATAAACTATTTGTAAGAATATCCGTTATATTAAAATATAATTTTGTGGGATTACTGATATTTAGAAGTAAACGGTTTCGTGAAGGAAGTTAAGGTTTGGAAAGGAAATTTTCATCCGGAACATAACTATATGATTCAATTTTGAACATCAAGATTTGTTAATTTAATCTGTTTAATTCTGTCACCGGATTTGAATATAAATTTAAACCGAACAAGAATCATTCGGAATAATTATCTCAACTTTGAAGTTTTGTGAAACAAGCATCGATAAATCCTCAGCATCTTTCTTAAATCCTACAAGAATCAAACTTAAACTAAACTACAACTAATTATCTTACTTAAAACCTACTTAAACTTAAAAATCTAATTTAATTTAACCACCAAAACCTACTTAAACTAACTTAAACGCTAAATCTAATTTTATCTTCAAAAATCATCTAAAACTAATTTGGTTTAATATAAACGATAAACTAAAACTAATTTTATCTTAAAACGACAAAAATTATCTTTTTATCTAAAAATTATCTTAAATTTTATCTAATTTAACTTAAAATCTAATTAATTTATCTTAAAACTAACTTTTTGTTAAATTACTAAAACTTTTCTACTTTACTTGCATCTATCTTAACTTAAAACTTTAATTTTCTTAAATTTTATCTTATTTTAGATGATAATGTAACTTAATCTTAACTTAATTTCAATTTCTGATTTAATTTCAATTTGATTAACTTAATTTTATCTAAAATTAAACTTAATCATAACTTTAATTAACTTAAAATTGTAATAACTTATAACTTATACACTAATATTTTATACACCCTTCACACATAAACACTAACATACATACATAAATACACTTAAAATCTAAAATCTATAAAAATCTGAGAATTTAAAAATTCGAAATTATAATTTGAACCCAAGTTCAACAAACTACAGGCCTGTTGTCATCGTTGGATTATGTTTGGTAACTTTTAAATTGTGTTTATTGTTTATTTAAATTCTCTATGTATTTAAGTGTTCTAAATTGAATATTTATACCCTACACCACTTTAGTGGGGAGGGTATATTGGGTTTGTGCTGATGTTTGTAACATAGAAAAATATTCGTCCAATACCCACCTTAAAGTATACCAATC